>NW_016910972.1:69792-144641 GCF_001483705.2 Eufriesea mexicana
ATTCTTATATAATATTCGCAAAGAATTTAACTCTAAATTGTTAGTTATTAATTTTTGTTTTATGGCGTCTATGATTTCGTAACGGCGACCATCACGATCTTCCGTGAAAATATTTAATACTCAACGAAATTAGAAGCAAAATGTGATTAAAAGTTATATGAGAAGATTCACAAGAACATTGTTTTTATAATGAGTGCATAAAGATTCATAAATTAATTGCGTAAAGAATAGTAATTAATGAATAATCAATGGCGTCTTCGACAATCTTCGACAATAATTCAAACATTTCATAGAATAATTATTAATAATTAATTAATCAGGGACAAATTTCTATCGAAAAATATATTGGAAAGTTCTTGAAGGATCTGCCTTTACGATGCAATTATAAAAGTTCATAAATTAATCACAGATTTTGAGTAATTAGTGAATTTTCCCCTGCCGATTTGATTTATTAAAATATATTCAGAGCACATAACCAGAGTTAGTAAACTGACATTAGAGCCATCTATGATTTTAGACTCGAAGCTCGAGTTCCGCAACGAGAACATAGATGGCTCTGATATCAGTTTACTAACTCTGGTTATGTGCTCTGAATATATTTTAATAAATCAAATCGGCAGTGGAAAATTCACTAATTACTCAATATCTGTGATTAATTTATGAACTTTTATAATACCATCATAAAGCCAGATCCTTCACGAACTTTCACATATATTTTTCGATATAAATTTGTCCCTAATTAATTAATTATTAATAATTGTTCTGCGCAGTGTTTGAATTATTGTCGAAGATTGTCGAAGACGCCATTGATTATTCATTAATTACTATTCTTTACGCAATTAATTTATGAATCTTTATGCACTCATTATAAAAACAATGTTCTTGTGAATCTTCTCATATAACTTTTAATCACATTTTGCTTCTAATTTCGTTGAGTATTAAATATTTTCACGGAAGATCGTGATGGTCGCCGTTACGAAATCATAGACGCCATAAAACAAAAATTAATAACTAACAATTTAGAGTTAAATTCTTTGCGAATATTATATAAGAATATAGCTTGAAGTTCCGGCTTTACACTGAAGTTATAAAAGTTCATAAATTAATTATAGAAATTGAGTAATTTATTAATTTTCCTCCATCGGAGCCATTTTATCCTTTTCTATCCCCTCTCTGTCCTTGTCTGTCACGTGACAAGCTGTTCGGCGACCTCCTTACCTATTCTATATTCCTATCACTTTCTTGCTTTTTGAGCCCAAATCATAGATGGCGCTGATCGCAGGCGGTAAAATTTTTATTCGAACTCGATACCACTGCTGGTAATGCGCATATAATACACATTAATAAATGAATTCGGCAGTAGAAAATTAATAAATTTCCAAGATATTCTAATTAATTCGTGAACATTTATAGCTGCACAGCAAAGTTGGAATTATAAGCAACATTCTTATACAATGTTTAATTTAATAATTAATACTTACCTGAGCGAAAGATTTTGTATTTCTTGTAGCAAATAAGATTGCTATGGAAAAGTATTCTTCTTGCATAATATTCTTATTATTTTATAATAAATATATGCTTGAATAAGAAAGCGTAACAAATAAATTTTTTTTAAGAAATTTTATTCACATTTGTTTATTTACAATTGTTTATTTACAATGTTTTCATACACGAAAAATCAACACAAAATAAAAAATAGATTGAAAAAAAAAACCACACCAACTATAAGAATCGAACTCCGGTCCTTCAGAATAGTAATTCTCAACCATTTCTTTTTTTTTTTTAACATACGTTTATTAAAGCCTCTGGGTATTTACATAATAAATAACAAATACAAGAAATATCCTTAAACGTATAAATAGGAATAGTGGTTAACCTAGGTTTATAAAACTAAAGACTCTGAGGCAGAGTACGCGTAGTGTACAGGTGGTTTACGGGTAATTGCACTTATTGCTATGTGGGGACGTGGTAAGTAGGGAGCACTTAATTATGGTGTATAAACAATATAGAAAAGGGCAGTAAAAACTATATTTATCTGTCGCTGGGGTAAGGGAGGAGAGGGGAGCGGTTATTACGAATAGAATGTTTATATACATGTGGTTTACTTAAGAATTAGTTTTACTCTTGGCTATAATTGAAAACGATGATAAATCCAATATACAAAATAATATAACATAATATATAAACTAATGTAACAAAATATAAAATAATATAACATAATATATAAACTAATGTAACAAAATATAAAATAATATAACATAATATATAAACTAATGTAACAAAATATAAAATAATATAACATAATATATAAACTAATGTAACAAAATATAAAATAATATAACATAATATATAAACTAATGTAACAAAATATAAAATAATATAACATAATATATAAACTAATGTAACAAAATATAAAATAATATAACATAATATATAAACTAATGTAACAAAATATAAAATAATATAACATAATATATAAACTAATGTAACAAAATATAAAATAATATAACATAATATATAAACTAATGTAACAAAATATAAAATAATATAACATAATATATAAACTAATGTAACAAAATATTCTTACCCCCCTGCGGGGAATCGAACTGCGATTTCTCGCTCGGTTGGGGGATGCTCGCTAACTGATTCTGGGATGGGCTTAGGTTAACATTGTTTAAATTGGTTATCTATATAAGACTATATATGGTGGCTTATACTTATTCGAGCCACCAGTATTTTTTTATGTTGTCTTTGGGGTTGTCTCTTATATCTAGGTGGGTTAATTTGTATGTATATTTTAATTGGTGGTCGTTAGGTGCGATGTTTGGGCTGTATTCTATTTTGTTGTCAGTCGCTTTTCTATTGAAATGGTATATTAGTGGGATATTGTTTCCATTTTGAATAAAACCCTCTTTATCCAGGTAGGTAAACGACTCGGGTGGTGTGTAGCCTGTGTGTCTGGTGGAGTCGAAGTAGAGCAGATTGGGATATATGGAGTGAGCCACTAGTGGGTTTGTTGTACTTCTGTCAAGTTTGTGCCAATGGTTTCTGATTAGTTTAAGTATGAAGAGGTCTATTCTGGTTATTTGCGCTTCTCTGTATAGGTTGTGGTTGCTGATGAATTTGGTGAAGTTTGGCAATTCTCGACCATCCCCATTACGCCAAGACGCCACTTGTGAACTGATGGAAATAAATCTGTAATTAAATAAGTAATAAAACTTTAATCGTAAATATCTCACAAATTATTGAATAGTTTCCGCTATAGTGGTATATATTCTTAAAGTGCATGACGATATCTACAAACCTTCAAAGTTTCAACTAAATCGGTGTCCCGAGGCACTCGCACTCTCCTTGCAAGACGATGACGTAGCACACGGAATTTTCAACCAGAGTTTTACGGTGATTTAGGCCTTAACTTTAACAAACAGTAAATGATCTTTCAGACAATAGGAAATCACGAGTTCGATAACAAGGTCGAAGGTGTGGTACCGTTTTTGAAGATGGTCAAGGCGCCGGTGGTAGTGACGAACATCGACTCCAGCGAGGAGCCCACGATGCAGGTCGGTACGCTAATTTTCCACGCTATTATCGGGGCTTTCATTATCCCGTCGATGTCCAGGGTCTCTACAAGAACAGCACGGTACTGGAGAGGAATGGCACGAAGATCGGAGTGATAGGCGTTATTCTATCAACCACGAATGTTCGTATCCATCGTAGAATTTTAACACTAGATTTACGGAACCTATCAATTTGACGGAAGGGTTGCTTCAATTATACGATGGTAACAGATTCAGTCAACTTATATTAACCCTTTGCACTCGACGAATTTTTCGTTACAGAAAAATAGTAATTCGAAGACTTTCTGTCATAGAGTCGATGATATTTTTAAAATGGTAAATGAGGAATCACATGCAAATTAAGACGTAAAATTATTTTTCTTCGACATTCCACACATCGTTAGGTAATTTTAAATTTGATATATTAATTAACGTCGATCTTTAGAATCTGATTAAATGGTGACTGAGAGTCACCTCTCGAGTGCAAAGGGTTAAGACTGTTAATATAATATATAATTGTTTTTAAATTAAACTAATCGTTAAAGAAAAAGCATGTGGATTCCTTTACCTGTCAATTTGACAGGTGTTCTCAGAAATAGGTATGCAGATAGCGTCCGTAAACCTAGTGTTAAATTCCACTTTCTAAACCTTCGTTGACGCAATCGATAGAATCCCATACTCTCATCCTCTGCTAATATCAATTAGTCAGGTCAAGGTACCCGGCTTCTGGTTCTCGTCTCGTTCTCTCCTCCAAGAGCAGACGAAAGCAGTGGTAAAGGTCGCGATTAAATTATATTTTAATCGTCGATACGATTAAACCGATTCGAAGAATCCGCAAGAAGAATAATCGAAAGAGGCAGACAATGGGAGACGATCATCGCGACGAAGGTTTAACCGGAAGAGCGATTCGACGTTGCTCTGGTGCTTGATTGAAATTTACAAATTGCCAGAGAATTTCCATTACCGGGAAATTAAAGTTCCTGGACGAGGTGGAATCGGTGAATGACGAGGCACGGAGATTGAAGTCCCAGGGGATCGACGTTATTATCGTTTTAAGCCATTGCGGACTGCACGTGGACAGAATAATGGCAGCCAAGTGTCCCTTAGTCGACGTGATTGTCGGTGGACACTCTCACACGTTCCTTTACTCGGGTATTTGCAAACTCCTATCAATTTGCTACACGTCTGTTCCTTGGAAGAAGGGAAAAATTAGAGATGGCAGGGGAAGAAACGAGCTCAACGCTGAACCTACCACGAACGATAGATGGAGAAATGAAAGAAGGGAGAGTTCAAAGAAAATAGAACAAACCGAGATATCGGGAAATTTATGATACAGGTAACCCTCCTATAACACGGTAGATAGGTTCCTAAAAAATTCCGTGTTTTGTAAAACCATGTATGAGACCCAGAGCCAGTACAAAAAGGAGGGTTACGTTCCGAAAACTTACTAAAAACAAATTTCTTTTCTAATTCTACACAGACAACTTAATTTTTATTAAAAATATAAATGTATGTGCAACACGAAACAAATAAGAAACAGAAATATTATTTTAATTTAACGCAACTTTAATTTAATAAATTTCTTCATCGTCACTGCTTATGTAGAAGTACAGTGTTGTACAAAGGTTTTTGCAATTTTCTTATCGTATTTTCTTAGAGCGAAACCTTGTTGTAGGAGGGTTCTCACAATTTACGAATCGTGTTATAGTGAAACCGTGTTATAGGATGCCGCGTTGAAGAAGGGCTACCTGTACTTATATTCGAGGAAAAATCGAGAATTCGAATGACGAAAGTCATAATGTTAAGAATTTTTAATCAAATTAATTATGTGGGCTGTGGTAGGTTTTGTGTTAAGGGGATGTTCCGGTCTAGAGGATTAAAAGAATCCACCCTATTTTTTATTTTTTTAACACTTAGGTGAATTAATTTCACGAAATTCGGAAAATTGGAATAGAAGTCATATAGCTGCTGTTTTGTTATCAGGTTTCTAGATTTACCGCGATCTTTGTGCTTATGGTGGTCTATAAAGGAAGGACTGATCTATTAGAAGTTGGTTGTTCACCCTACACACGAAACATGAATCAATCAGAGCTCGAATATTTAATCAGAAAACTATAATCGCGTCTTTTTCGAAACTGTACTTTTGAAAAGTGTTCACGCGATAACTCGATTTTTAATTAATCAATCGACTTGAAATTAGGAAGGTACCTTCAGAGGATGTCCCTTCATCGTCGAGACCAAAATAATTAAAATCCAACGTGACTTGCTATTTTTTTTAAAGATTCAAGTGACAAGGAACGATAGAAAATCGGTCTTCCAAATTTAAAATACCGCCATTTCTTAAAATCAGGAGATTTTTTATATTCCTTAATTCCAACCATAACTGCTACCTTACTAAACAGTATGCTTCCAAATTTGTTTGTTTCGAATGAATAGGAGAGCCGCAATCGTGTCAAAATGCTAGACGTGTTTTCTCAATTATCCTGTACATATGTTTCAATAACTTTTACAACAGTGGTTATTTCTCGTTAGAAAATATTTGGAATGCTCTCGAAACACGTATCAATGGATGCCAAAGAAACTGTATTAATAGCTCTCGTGGATTCTTCTGGGAAAATTAGCGAAGAAGTGCTTTCTTTAGAAGCCTCCAGACCGGAAGATCCCCTTAAAAAGGGAAACTTGGAAAGATTGACTCGTGAATTCCTTAAACACGATGACACAGTGGTCGTCAAGTAATCGATTTCCAGGGCCACCTCCTTTCATCGACCAACCAGAAGATGAATACCCTGTGGTGGTGGTCCAAGAGAAGACGAACAGAACGGTGCTGATCGTTCAAGCGGCGGCTTTCACAAAGTTTGTAATTTGTTCCCGATAAGAAACTGCTTGTTTCGTCTGTTTTCCTTCGCGAGAATGAAGAAGTGGTTCCCTGTTTGCGTCAGGTATCTGGGCAACTTGACGGTGTGGTTCGACCAGCAGGGCGAGGTGGTTGATTGGGACGGAAATCCGATTCTCCTCGATTACTCCGTCGAGGAAGGTAGGAGTTACACAAATCTCTTCCATTATTATGCTCCTCCTCGAACCGGTCGATTCTTCAGCTTTCGCGATTCTTCCTCGACTCGAGGAAATCGGGTATACACGGTGAAATCACACGGTAACGAAAAATCGCACATTAATTTCAATAGAGCTCTCGAAAATTGAAGACTCGAGTGGTTCGATTGGTGTTAATTCAGACGTCGAAGAAAATTCTTTAATTCTTAAGAGAAGCACGAACGAGTGAATTTTTGCAATTTACGAGTTTCTTCGAGAGAAAACCAGTCTCTGTTTTTCACCGTAAAATCATCCGAGTAAAAATTCAATCCAGAAATATGAAAGTACAGGCTTTGTCGTTTATATCGACTCCATAAATGCTATCGTACGATCTGTCCTCGCGAAATTACAGCTGTTTGTAGTATAGATTGAGCTTGGCTCTTGGGTGAAATTGAAAAAATCAGCGAGCTGTAATGTAATTCGAAAAATCTTCCAGATCCCGAGATGCTGAAGGCGTTGGAGCCATGGAAGGCGAGCGTGGACGAGTTCGCTGGGACCAAGATCGCTCGATCGAGGGTTTATCTGGACGATCGATGTCACCAAAAGGAGTGCAACTTGGGCAATTTGATCACAGACGCGATGGTCGACGCTGTAAGCGAAGTCTATTACCGAATTATTTCGAGATGAATTGAATTACCGATTCGTTAACGATCTTCGCTGTTATTTGGTCGCAGTACGTAGAGAAAGCGGAGGACAAAACCGCATGGACGTATGCTGCAGTTGGCGTCCTGAATCCCGGAGGAGTACGGGCTTCCATCGACTCCATGACTGAAGACATCACTCTAGCCGATTTGATGATGGCTCAACCTTTCGAGAACACGTGGGACGTACTCGAATTAAATGGCAGCTGCATCCTACAGGTCTCCTCGCTGCTGTACACTGAAAAAAAATTCGAAAAAAACTCGATACAGATCTCGTAGAGAGATAGGGAATTAAGGAAGGACGTGAATTTACTTGCCGAGAAAAATGAAATCGGTTTTTGTCCAGACTATATACCACTCGGCCCCTGTCAACGGGAGTCGTTATTACCGGCGTGTAACAGGTGTTGCCATGCGTCAGGCGCCCATCTTTTTCCCTTCTCGTTCTACCTGCCTGTTCAAAAATTAACAGCTTATGGACATATTTGTACACTGTTTTCACAGTTTGGTTATTTCAGATCTTGCAAATGGAGGATGTATTGCTGTGGTCGGGATTGAAGGTGATTTACAAACTCGATGGGGCTTCCAGGAAGGTAGTCGACGTTAAAATAAGGTGACGCGATTTTTGTGATTTTCTAGATCACGAATAGATTATAAATGAAACATAATTCATAGAAAAGTTTTAAACGTCTCTTTCTGATTATGCTATACGTTTAATTTAATTTAATCCAATTTTAATTTCATCGTACTTACTTAACGGAGATTCCACCGCGATTACGAGCAATTCCTTTTCCCCAGGTGTCGAGTCTGCGAGGTGCCAAGGTTCGAGGAATTGAAGTTAGACGAATGGTACAGAATCGTTGTGCCTACCTTCCTCGTCCACGCCGGGGACGGATTCACAGTCTTCGAAACCTGCGGCAGAAATCATCAGCTGGGAGTAATAGACTGGAAGCAATTAATCAAGTACATGAAGAAGATCAGCCCTATATTAGTCGGCGAGGATCGTCGAGTGATCTTCCTTAGCGATTCCCAACGATGATCTTCCCTCTGAAGCAACGCAGGAGGAACTAGTCCCGAGAGACTTTATGCAAAATCTTGTCAACAGTATATTCTACTATCCCAGTGCTCCTCTCGCGAACACCAAAGCTTGTACTCAGAAATTTTAATAAACGCGTGTTTTCCTAACTCTTTCTCTTCGTTTGATGTCAGGCCTATCGAGACAGATCGAATGAAAGAGAAAATCAAACCTCGATTCGCGTCGAGTTAGGCTCGTTAATATAGTGCAGAGGCTTACACGACTATTTCCAAAAATTTCATCTAAAATTCCACATTCGGTGTCATGTATTTGGTCACTCGTATAGGTGCAATCGATTTGTGAATATTTTATCTCTCGAGATTCTTCTGTTTTCCTTTCCTCGTCCATCGGTTAATTTGCCTGGTCGTGGTAGGTTCGGCGTTGATCCTCGATCACGTCGATCGAATCGCTCGCGTTCGCAAGGAGCGTGTGGCGAAAAGCTTGCTGCAAGGAGCCCCGAAGAGGACCCCGCGATATCGCGATATCGTCGTGAAAGCAGGAAACGTTTGCCGGCTTATCTCGCGGTATCTGGACATCGCGGCAGGTGGAGCATTTAAATAATATATCGAACAGGTGAAATAGCAGCTGTTCGTCTGCCCGTTGCCCTGCGCAGGACGCGTGAACAGCTTTGTAGTGCTGCGAGAGCACTCCTCTGGGAGCCCGAAATTTGCGGCATGCTCTCTGTCGTGACACAGTTTTGTCCTTGCCACGATACCTAGTCTCTCCCGATCCTGATCCTGGCTGGGCCTCGCACTGACCCCGCGACCTATAAATCGGCCTGGAACACCGAGAACTCGAAACCGCCTTGGGAGTCTTGAGGAATCTCTCTCTCTCTCTCATGCGATGCTTCGAAATCCGCGCTCGGATCCGCGAGGTTCGAGGTCTACGGGAAACTCCTAGATTCTGGAGAGCTTCGCCGGGATGAGAGAGAGAGAGAGTGAGAGAGGGGTTGTTCGCGGAGGAAGAAGAACAGGAATCGGATAGATATATGAATAGGAGGAGAGACGAAGGGAGAGACAGAACTGCATGTAAGTAGTGAGAGAAAAGATGGAGAAAGAGAGAGAGAGAGAGTGTGATATAGAGAGAAAAGCTAGGGAAAGGGAGAGAAGTACAGTAAGGGAAAAGACAAAAGGAGACAGGAGATTTACAAGGAGAGAGAGATACATAGATAGATATTCACAGAGAGATATACAGAGGGAGATTCATAGAGAGCGAAGACAGAGAATAAGAGAGAGATTCACAGAGAGCGAAGACGAAAAAGGAGGGAGAAATATACAGAGAGAGATTCACAGAGAGCGAAGACAGGAAAAGAAGGAGATACAGTGAGAGAGAGATTTACAGAGAAAGACAAGACGGTGAAAGAGAGCGAGATATATACTGGCAGAGGGCCCAGAGAGAGACAGAGACACGCGCGGATGGAAGAGAGAGAAAGGAAGCTAAGACGGAGAAAGAGGGATAGCAAAGGCAGAAGAGGGGAAGCGGTAGGAAAATGCAGGCCGCGGCAGGAGTGGGGAGGCCTCGGCTCTCCGCGGTTCCAGCGGAGTGGGGATCGACGCGGCGCGGTAGGGGAGGCTCGGCAGCTGCAAGCGGTAGTAGGTGCGAGGGAGAGAGCGCGCTTGGGTGGAGGGAGACGGACCCAGTGTCATGGAGGCAGGTCTGCTTGCTGGCTGTCCGTCGACCTGCTCCCTCGCGTTACCTGACAGCGCTCGCCAGTGTTTCCAAAGCCGCGTCCACCGATGGGTCGGCTCGCGATTCGCTCCTGAGCTCGTCAAGCTCGCCACGCTCGAATGCCATCGCGTAGTCGCCGTCGTCGTCGTCGCCGACCCCTCTCGATACCTGCTCTACGGGACCGTCTGTACGTCGGACCATCCTCCTCTTCGTTGTCCTCTTCGTCGTCCTCTTCGTCGTCCTCTTCGTCGTCCTCTTCGTCGTCCTCCTCGACATCGTCGGCAGGTCGGAAACGGAAGCTGCGTGTGTCGCGAGTACACGCTCGCGAAGGGAGACGGGTGAACGGCGGAGGATATAGAGGGCAATAGAGAGAGACGGGAGAGGGTACAGAGAGAGGTACCGAGCGGAGAGAGAGGGAGGAAAGTGACACGTTGCGATACGATCGATCCAACGACCAAGTTGTACGTGCGTTTTAAACGAACACGCTCCGAAAACACGGTCCGCGCAATGTGCTCGTGACAAGAGTAGCCTGTTCCTCGAATCGCTCGTTGCTCACCGATACGCCAGCCTTCAGCCGAACATTCATCCGTTGATCGGCCAAGGAAACCCGAAGAAGAAGAAGAACACGACCAAGAAGAAGAAGAAGAAGAAGAAGAAGAAGAAGAAGAAGAGGAAGAGGAAGAGGAAGGCGAGAGACAGTGAAACGTAGACCGGACTAGCGAGAGACCGAGGAGGAAACGGATAAAACGTGGGCGTTGAGTGATTGTTGTCGGTGCTAGTTTCCATTGGGAGTCATGAGAGATACCACGGATATGATGGAGGACTCCTTGTCCGAGGTACGTAATAGCTGATAAATCCGCCTCGTCTCGTGTCCCTCGACCAGGCTGCCGGTCTATCCGCACTCCATATTTTCTCGATTTTCCCTCATTTTTCTCGGATTTTTCGACCTATACTCCGGTCGAAAGCGTCGGGACCGACCCAGGGAATAAAACAGGGGACAAAATGATGCAAGATCGCGGACGCCGCGATTTAGAAACACCTTGTAGCGCTGCGTGCAGCGGCCCGTTTATGGGGTCCCGGAAAGGAAACGCGCTCCAGCCTCGGAATTTCGTTTGCACCGGTGCTTGTACTTTATCCGGGGTTTAATGCCGCGTCGTCGGAAACGTTCAGAAGGCTAATTTGCATTTTACACGAAAATTCGGGGCCCTTTTCAACGCCCTCCTCCTGCCCCGTTCTCGATCCTTCGCGCGAAGTTTCCTCGATAGCCCCGATATTTCGCGCTTCCAGCACGTTTCCTCGTTCGTTTTCGTTTCACGACGAATTCGTAATATATATATACAGAGAAAGGCTTTCTTCTCGGGAACAGGTACACCTGTCGGTCTTGACGAGTTACCGCGTTTCTACGCGATCTCGCTCAGCCAGATCGCGTTATTTTCGAATTCGATGCACTCTCGCGTGCTATAGGTATTAAATTCCGCGCGTAGCACGCGCCCGGGATCATGAATCCCGTGCCATTATCGGATATGTTCTCCCGTGTCTTCCTCACCGCGCGTATGTAAATTTGCATTCGTTTTACGTCCAGACACACTTGTCCCGGTTTTCTATAGCTTCCCTTATACGTGCATTTTATTGCGCTCCCTCTCGTCCCCGTCCTTTCGCTCAGGGGAATAGAATTTGCTCTCAATTTTCTCCACTCCGCTTTATCGACGATGGAACAAATTTTCCCTTGCCCAGATTCCCGTGATACCCGCGATCTCGTCGGGAATGCCGGATCAAAGGTGCTCCTTTCGCGAGAAAGGAAAGAAGAAAATGTATACGCGCTGTAATTAAAATTTCTCCCCGTGAGATCCCATTTAAGCGAAGAAAAAGTCGTCGAAACTTTAATCCTTCATTTTCACTCGATATCCACTCCGAGTGATTTTCTGCGCGTAACTCGTTATGCTTTGCGTACACGCGAACTTTCATTAACGAGTCTAGCTCATCGTCGGTTTTCATACCGATATATAGAACATGAAGATGAGTTACTTTCGTCGAGCGAGTAAAATTATTCTTAACAATCCTTGACACGAATGAAATTCGCAGAAATTCTGAACGTTTGCGTAATTTTGCGAAATTACATGCTTTCCCAATAGATCGATCCTCGGGATCATTGAATCATAGCGCGAGGGGTTGCAGAGGTTCCAGGGGCGTGGGAATAAAAATTGTGAACGTATACAGACCTCGCGAGATGTGACGTTCACTGATTTATAGTTAATTACAAGTAGAGTACTTGGGGAATATTTAAAGATTTCCTCGAAAACGCGGTCTCGTTCTATATATTTGACTTATATTTTAACGTAGATTCGCACTCTGGCCAATTGTACCATCCTTTACATACGGACTAGAAAGGAAAATCGGGTGTCGTTAATTCGCTTCAAGTTCTCACGTCGTACAGAAAAAAGTTCGAGGAGAGTTCGACTAATTAAAAAGTTCAACTCACTTCTCTCCGACGAAGCAGCGTCGCACTGAAAGCGCTGGATCAATTAAAAAACTTCTTACGTCGAGGTAAACAGCTTTCCTTTCCGAGAAAGATCCGCATCGCTGGAAAAAAGAAGAAAACGTGGGAAGAAAATTACGACACGATAACTTTCTTCACTTCCCTCTCTTCGCGAGGAACCACAATTTTTTTCAAACGGTTCGTGAAAAGCGTCCAAATCGAATTGTCCGCTTCTGGATCCCGGACGAAATCACAGGAAATCACTAGAGGCTGGTTAAAAAGCTGCGACGTGTCTGTCTAGCCGGCTGCAAAGTGAAACGTTGTTTCGCTCTCGTATCTCGTATGGCCGAAAGTGATTTGTCAATGCTCGAGTTGCTTGCTTCTCGACGACACGAGGAATAATTCCTTCCCTCCACCGTTTCGCGCGTGTCATTATTCACCAGCACTCCATTCCCCGCGAGTAATGCAGCGCCATGAGAGCAGAAAAAGTGCGAGTCGCTTTGGCCTAGACGGCAAGTATTCCGGTGAATAAGCTGCAGATCGAGGAATCGTCCACTTTGTAGTACTTCGTGTAATTCGCAGCATTTCGCGAAGTGGAGGAAATCGAGCGGTGGTCAAAAGAATTCCGATCTAGTAAAAAGGTGGTCGAAAAAATCGCGATCTAGGACCGAAGTGGTGTAAAGAATCACGGTTCAAGACTAAAGCGGTCAAAGAAATCGCGATCCAGGACCAAAGTGGTCAAAGAAATCGCGATCCGGGACCCACGTGGTCGAAAGAATCGCGATCGAGGACCGAGGTGGTCGAAGAAATCGCGATTCAGGACAGAATTGGTCGAAGAAATCTCGATCCAGGACGGAGGTGGTCGAAGAAATCGCGATCGAGGACCGCGTTGGTCAAAAGAATCGCGAACCAGAACCGAGGTGGTCGAAGAAATCGCAATCCAGGACAGAACTGTTCGAAAAAATCGCGAATGAATCCCAAAATTGGCCCACGTCCCTCAATTACACAAGGAGAGCCTGTATTTTTCGTGTAATTGGAGTCCCTAATCAAGTCAATTCGATGGTAATCTCCGAATATATTTTAACATCAGCAACGCTAAGCCAAAAATAAATATTCATGACTTTAAAAAGTATTGGTCTCTTCGCACCATTAAAATTGCATATGGAACATCTTATGTGTCCTTACAATTGTACGAGATGTTTACTCTGATAAGATATGCACCCTGTATATCGATCCTCTGTCGACACGTAAATTTATCACGCAACATCTATGTTAATTTTATTGAAAAATGTTAAAATAAAGTCATACCGTAATTGCTAACTCAAGTTTCGTCGCTATATACCCGGACTAAAAATGGCGGAAAATATATTGGTCCCTCCTGAACGACGAACACGCGAGGAGATTCTGGATCACGATTTTATTACTCTTGACAGATCGGAGATACCCGTGACAGCACGAAATCGTGTACCTACTTATTTCGAAAGCAATTTCCAACGCACAGGGGTGTACAAACGCAATCGTGTCACGGCTCGTAAAATCGGGGAACAATGAACGAGCAATATGCTCTCGAATTATGTGACACGTGTTCACTATGTTAATCCATTAATTGGAAACGCACTCTCATTCGACGCACGCAAATAAAGCTAAATAAGCGGAGGAAGGTTCGAAAGAAAAGTGATTCGGCGAATTTAAATTGGACAAAAATTGGCTTGCAAATATCCGTGACAATTTAATTACTATAGCAGCAAGGTATAACAATTTTGTACGCTCTTATTCGTCAACTCGTCATACCGGTGTTGATGTATCGTATCATCGAGATACGAAATTCGGCTCTGGTTTGACAATCTCGAATCCGTAGACAGTGATTCTTAGCTTCTACTGTAAACAGTTTATCGCCAACTTATTACCATAATCGCACGTAGGATCGAACGACCAAGAAGCTGATACGGCAAATACGCCTAAGTATTATACCTCGGATAATTATACCCTGCCATACCGATCTGCTACCTATCATCATCGATCTGTATAATTTACAATTACCCTTTCCCCATATATTTCTTTCGCAAGCTATACGCGTGACATTGAACACGCGTGGAGAAACCATAAGTTATCAATGCAGTTTTCTTGTCTTGCTATTGACACATATTTCCAGAGTATTCCAAATTTTCTCAATTTTTCGAAAATAATAACAGTCGTAAAAGGAGGGACACCACCCTGGTGGATTTTTTGGAATTTTGAAAAAATTTGTTTCTTTTTTTTTTAAGTTTGAAACTACGTTACGTTTACGTTTTAAACTTACGTCAAAGCGAACATTTAAAGTCAAAATCTTCGCAATTGTACGTCCAATTTACTTCAAATTTTACACAGATATTGTGCATAGAATATTCTACAATACAGCTAAAAATTTTTCTGATATATGGATTATTTAATTTTTTACTGACGTTCAAAGTGGCAGTAGTTTCTTGGGGGGCAAAAATGATTATTTTCTATTAAAGCTGCGACCATTTCTAGGATTATTAAAATTTTCAAAAACCCGTGGGTTACGTTTTAGATAATAGTTCCTAGTTCATGAATCAATAAAATTTTTTCATTTTGGACGTCTCGATTCCCGACAATTGCGACGACCAATATCCAATGTCCTGTCAATAGGGGTTTCGGGGAGCAGCGAATAACTTCGCCATTTTGTACGATTCTTACTCAGGAAAAACTGCGAAAGAGAGCTGAAACTTACATTTATATTCGTCGATGACAATTACATTTTTCATTTACAATAAATAGCTAGAAAAAAAATTTCAAATCTCATCGGGGTAGTGTCCCCCTGAAGAGGTTAATCGAATTTGGAGAGGCATATTTGCCACAGAACTCGCGTTAGGGGAGCAAAATGCGTCTGTTCGGCGAACAGAATGTTGACGTTTGAGCAGGTAATGGCGAAGGCATCGAAAGGAAATGTCGGTCGACGTGGATCGGGCTTGCTTGCCGCTAATTAAAACGTTAATGGTACTCGGCGCATACCAATTAAAGTCGATGCATTCGCGTCGACTGTATTAACGGTAATTTCGTGCGTTTAATAATCGCAACCGCGCACTCTCTCCGCGGAGAACTCGCAGTTTCCCTCGAGTCCGCGTTCGGTCCTCTGGCAAAACGTTCAACTTCCGGCCGAAACTCGCCCCGGTGCGAGTCGGAGCTCGTTACCCTGGCACGAAATTTTAATTAAAACCGATGGCAATCACGCGGAGCTGTTAGAGTACTTGCAGTTGCCGAATAATTCCCTGTCAGCTATTCGGATGATCTTGTTGTTACCGTGTTTCTCTTAGAAATATCCACCCTTACGCCAGATATCCGTGGGAAATATTTTATTTATCTATTTACCTGTTTGATAATCGGGCAAACCCTTATAACTGGCACGTGTGAGTTCGACTAAACGCTTTTTTTATTTAGTTATATATATAATTAACGGGTAGCCCCATTATCGTACATTTGTAGATTTAACAAGTTCTACTCGGAGGACATTACATACAAAGAACGTTGTGAATTTGATTTTATTAGTGCGAATGCGAGTGGGTGAAGTCGAATGATGGCACGAGTGTTGCGAGGAGAGTTAGTTTGTTATGAAAAGCGTGAGAGTGAACAATGACGAGATAATAATAGTATTAAGAGAAATTTCACCACACATACCTAATCGTAATCTTTTTGTGACGTGTGTATATTATAATTTGTAATAAATATATAATTATGAAACAGCAAATTCACAAACGTTACATATCAAATACGAATGAAGAAGTAACAGTATAAATTAGACATATTTAGATAATAGTTTATGGAAAGAATTGACGAATTCGGTTTGCAGGGTCGGTATTGGCGTATCTGGAAATATATTTGCAAGGCAAGAATGATCGCAATAACGTCGGTGATCTAGCAGGCAAATAAAAGTTGATAGATGAAAGTAATGCGAAACAGTTACTGAAGCTATTAATTAATTTCAATAAGAATAGTAGATCGAAAATCGTCCTACGAGCTTCAAGAGATTTCAGTTCTTTTTGCTTGTATAGTATATCACTCGACGAGAGATTAACTCCGCTTTTGAATTTTTCCAAATTTCAACATCGAGAAATTCAATCGTTATTTAATTCTCTATATTCGTAAAAGAAATTTCCTTTTAATTATCCGTAGTTAATCGATTTCGCGAGCAATTAAATACGTCGCTAGCAGAAGCAAGAAGAATCCTATTCTCGAGTCTACCTCGTTCCACTTTGCCTTCGATCATCGAATTCCTCGATCTCGCAGAAGAAAATCCCGATCCCGTGATCAGCCGCGTGAAAATTTCGAAGATTCCGCAGAACTGACCTTTCGATTTTCCCTCATTCCCGGGAAAATACGTGGCTTATACACACCCGGCAACTTGCCAGCCCTTGTTCGTGCAAGAGAAGACGTCTCCGCGGAATTAACGGCGGGATTATCCTATCTCGCTTAATGCTCGTTTTGCACGAAACAATTGCGCTCGGTTAAATTACACGGGACAAAATGGCGGGAGGAAATTTAAATCCCAGAGCGAGCGATGATATTCTTTTCTGCCTGCCTCTGGCTCACGATCTTTGGATTACCTCGAGCAACATCGCGATACCGGGTCGCGCTAATTAAAACCTCATTTCGCCTGGAAACATTCAGCGCTTCCAATCTCCTCGAAACCACCCCTCCGTCGAAGGGTGAAAAAAGGAGCGAGCACGGGGGGAGGGGGGACGAGAAAAATAAAGAGAAAAGAGCACAGACGACGCGTATTTCCTTCTCGATCCAACGTCCTCGACGTCGTAGTCGTCGCTTCTCCATTCTGCAATTTCCAGCGGGAACTTTTCATCCGCAATTTTTCTATACGAAGCCGCGAGCGGAGCGTCAAAGAGGGAAAAACATTTTCTTCTCCCGGCCGTTTGCAGCGTTCCAAAGGGCTGCTTCCGGGGCTGGCGCCGGAAGGGGAAAAGCGCGTTGCAATTACATAATTCACCGTCGCATCGGGATCTTGATAAGATATAAAGCGCGATTACACGCCGGCTGCCGCATAAGTTCCTCCTGGCAGATATTACTTTCCACCAGCGTATTCTCCGCTTTGAACTTCCCCCTTCCGGCCAGATATACGTATATACGCGACGTCGATCTCCGGTTAGATTGCGGTTTTCCACGTAGTTGAAAGTTTAACCGTAGTCACAATGCCTCTGCCCTCCGATCGATTCGAATTTTCCCGCCCTTCCCGCCGGTTCCTTTGTCAGTCACCAGCCACCCCCTACCGATATCGAAGCTCGAGATTGTCTAAATGGCACCAGACTCGGACCAATCGTCTTTCTTTGCGCGAATTTTCGTTTAATCCCACTGCGAACGCAATCCTTCTACGAATTTTCAACGTTGCTGGAAATTTAACCGTAGTCGATACGCCTTTGCTTTCGGATCGATTCGAATTTTCCCGCCGATTCTTCTGCCAGTCAGAAGTCAGCCTCTGTCGATATCGACGCTGAAAATTCTCTCAATGGCACGATTAGACCGATCTTTTTACGAATTCGTCTTCTCTCAGAACTCTTCGTGCGATTGTCATCGTATTCGAATTTTCCCGGGCTTCTTGCCGTTTCCTTTGCAGATTAGGAACCACCCTCTGCCGATATCGACGCTCGAAATTGGCTAAATAGCACCAGTCTCGGGCCAAGAATTTTCCTTTGGACCCAATGAATGTTTATTGGGTGCGTTCCTTACCTTTTTCGCATTTCAATTCTTCTTTTCCTATTCTTCAGTATTCGAAGGAGAAATCGGTACTCGTGGCGTGGCTTAAAGATTTATTAAGGTACACTTTTACCTATACGTAATGTCGGAACGTAGATAAATTCGTAGACAATTTTATTGGTTCCTGAAAAGTTCAATCCTTCCCACTACGATGATGCTTTTCCAGACAAATCTTATGGTTACGAGCTCACTGATCATGCGTCTCGACATGCACGAAATTCGGGGACTTTCACAAAATTTTACCCAATTTTATCACGGATGGATACACGTCCATGCGTAATTTTTGGTAATTAAGCACTAGGGCTCGAGACAAACGTCGACCAGGTCCGATTTTTCCTTAAATATCTGTCGTTCGACAGACGCGTGAACATCCTGTGCTATAACGCGTGAAAAATTCGTAAAACATCCGGCACTGTTATTAAATTACGCAAGGAAGTTGGTAGATTGCAGGTGACCCGGCTCGAAACAGTGCTCGTATTTAAAGAACGGCAAATGGAATTAAAAGTAGCGAAAGCCGGATTGAATTCACAGAACAATTCGTGACAGAGAGGAGCAAAGTTCAAAGGTCTCCGTATAAAAAGACGAAAAGTTTTCTCTGGGGACCTAAGATTTCATTTAAAATTTAGATTCCGCGCCGACGAATCGTGCAAATCGTTAACGATCCCGCAATTTCGCCGGAATTCTTCCAACTCTTACCAATTGCAACGAGCCTAACCATTCACCCTATAATATCTTCATTTCCGCCAACCATCGTCACGAATCGTTAATAAATATTCCAAAAGCACGAGCAACTATAATATCCTTGCAAATTTCCATTCGAAATTGAAACCTGTCGTCTTATTTCGATTTCCAACAAATATAAATACACTCTATATAATCGCACTGATTTTTTTCATGGGTCCTTACAAATTTTCAAAAGACAATTACGGATGATTATTGATCGAAGCTATTCCTCTTGAACAATGCGTTTATAAGCACGTGTTACATTATGTATAATCTGTTTGCTTTCCTTTTATATGTTAAATGTTATGTTGATGAATTACGGTCCGTTTATAAATAAAATAATAATAATAATAAATGAATATCCGAGATGCTTTTCCACGTTTCGCAAAAATTCGCAACATGTCGGAATTTTTATGCGTGTACATTCAATCTTCCACTCTTCCAGAAAATCTGAATAAAAAAAAAAATGGTGTCCTGTCTGGAGCACGGAGGGTACATTATTCGGAATACAAGGACGATTCTGTTAAGCGTGCGGTTTTATCGGTGCTCGGTGTAAAATCGATTTATAACATGCAAAACGTGGACGGCCCGTACCGGTATCGTATTTACGATCCACCGATATATCGTTTACGAGGCGAACCTGCGCGTTTTGTTCACCTTTTTACGGCCACCTTGCACATCCGCGGCCCGCAAGAGTATCGATATTCGATATCGCTACCTGCCGATAACTGCGTTTCGATGAAACGAGCGGCGCATAAAAATCCTGCAAGCGAATTATACGACTATATGGAAGCTCGTTCCGTGCCTTTATTTCCATCGATTAGTCGATTATCAGTCTCACCCTCTCCCTCCGTCGCGTGTACACCTTCTGCTCGATTTTACAGGTACCGTTCGGTTAACGAGACGCGGAGAGGGAGGGATGCTTTCCTCTCCCTGTAAGGAAATTTATTAAAATTCTTTTACAATAAGAATGTATTTATCAATAATAAATCTGCCATTCGAGCGAGCATTTTCGAAATTATTACAGGAAATTACGTATTCGACGTTATCTTTTTGATATTTTTATATCACGTGTAATTAATTTGTCAACGTTTTCCTCTTCGCGTTTCTTTTTTTAGGGACTTTTTATTTTTTTAGATACCGGTGATTTGACCGGTCGTGGTAGGTTTAGCGTTAATAATAGGATTAACACAGGGGGTACTCGCGCATACGGTGAAGTAACGATATAAAACAACTAAGAAGAGAGGTTTTTGTTTGGGTAAATGTAAGGGCTAGGAAAATGTGGAGAGAAAAGCCTGGGTATATGTTATAAATCTTGGAACACGTAGAGGCATTAAATTTCGTTAGTTTCGGTGATCTAAAGAGTGTCTTAAAATTCTCGTAAGAGGTAATTTTGATAGAAGGCAAACAAATCTTGATTAGCTTTAAAATATTGCTCGACAATGAAAATAATGCAGCGTTTGATGCATAGAAATATATATAACGAATGTACGATACTAGCAAAACGGAGTTGTACGCTGGAAAAATTGAAAATTTCGGTGAAATTTCCCACTGTGCATCGCAGGAACCATGGACGAGTCTGCTTCTCATCTGGTCTTCGTTGCCCTCGAACGTTATTTCTACAGGAAATCCTCCGCAATATCGCTGTAATTTCTGTTTCTCGCCCCTTCCTCCCCCCGTTCCCCGTGAGTACCGCGTGAATTTATATTTTCACCGGTCATCCGACGATTAATTCAGCAGCGGCGTCTATCGCTCGCGAGTATCTTCCTGGTCTTCTTTAATTAGCTTGGCAAACTCCGTGATCCGCGCGAATTTCTATTTTTTCCCCTCTTTTTCTCATCCTCGTGGAACGCGTTTCTTCCTCCTTCGGCTTCCTTTGAATTTAATTACCGGGCCGCGCGCGTGTGCGTGCACGCGAAATGAACGGAATTCGCGAATGGGATTGATATTCGGAGCGAAATCGGATAATTCGAGGGGAGGAAACACAAGGGTGGTGAACGGGATCCGTTTATTGTATCGTGTCGATATTTTACCACCCCTTTTCCGGCTTGTCGTGCCGCCACCTTCGCGGCAAAAATATCGGTTTTCGATAGCAGACAGTGGACCTGGCGGCATTGTAGTTAGAAGAATTAAACGATGCATCGGGGATAAAAGTGGAAACGGGGAGGGCTCATTAACCGATCAGGTCGAGCGGGAATTTCGCGAGGAATTATTTATCCAGGATTTTCTGCTCCCAGGCTGAGCAGGGTCACCGGATTTCGGGACAAATTGCGCGTCGTAGGGCTAATTCGCCTGATTTGTATTAATTCCGAGCCGAGTGAACGACCCTGCCGTTATTAAAATTCCTTTGTATCTGCAATTTAGATCGATGGCTGTCGGAGAGAATGCCGGAAGTAATTTGCGCGAGCATTTTACGAACAAATTAGCCGCGTTTATCGGGCATTTATGCGCGTTTAAAATTGATAAGCCCGTTGAGGGGTTGCCAGCCATAACGAGGCTAATTTCTGATTAACGTTTTACGGCCAAATTAGCCCTGAGCTGCGCGGGGACAGCGTCGAATGAAAGCGGAAATCGAACGCATTAGGCGTCTTCGACGAGAGCACAGCGAGTGACAAAATGACAGCTCGGCCGTGTCTGCATTTCGCCGGTCATCCAGCGATTTTAACGCTTCGAACGGTCATTTTGGAAAATGATTGTGCTTTTAATAACAGGTTTCATCGCCAGTAGTTAATTAAGACTATGGAGCATGATTTAGTATCTTCTTCTTTTCACGTTTGTCCGGTTTGAACTGTATTACACGGCTTTAAACGAGCCGAGTTTAAAATTACGCGAAATTATCTTCCTCTTTGATAAATGCTACGTTTGTTATAATTGGATGACGGACGATAGAATGGGGTCTACCTAGTACGCTCTTAAATTAACCAAAATTCCATTTTACAGTAGTCGAGTTCTTGAACGATGGTAAAAGATACGTAAAACGAGAAACGCTCACGTAATAATAAGCACGCAGAAATTAAAAGAGAAACAAACAGGTAATAGAGTGTTGACACGAAATGAGTTATAATTAAAGTAAAAAAATGAGCGAAATTCCAAGTTTAATTTTTCGATATTTTTCTAACACGTTGACTGCCACGCAACTTTTAACGATTCCGGTCTAAAGCCAATTTGATTTAATCATGCTATAATGCTATATTATTAAAAACATTATTTATAGTACATAGTAATAATCAAAAAGCTTAAAAAATGTTTTTCTTTTTTAAAAAAACATGTTACGAATTATCTCGTAGTTGGAGTGCAAGATTGTTTTAAAAATAATCACAAACCATAAAAGTGTTATTCTGAATGAATAAACTTGTATAAACTTTTTCCTTTTGAATTATACTACAGTTATATTAAGGGTTTTCTCGTAGCTGTACAAATATGGCAATTAACTAAGGGACGAGATAACTCGTAGCAGGCATCCTGGGCAAGTAAACAACCTGCGAGATAGCTCGTAGTTGGCAGTGAACGTGTTAATTGTATTTTAATTCTGGAACTCTCTGTACTAATCTTCCTCGGTAAAATCAAGATTGATTTTTCCCGCCCGCCATTTCGCAATTTGCTTTGCAAGCTCGGTGAAATTCCGATTACGATTAAAAAAGAGCTTCCCTCGCAGGGGAGATTAATCGATGCTGATAATTAATCGTGCATCGTAAAAAGGAGAAACTGTCATAGCTAGTTAGCGCATTAGCTTTTCTACCAGGCTGATCCATCTGCCCCCTCGTTCGTTTTCCACCTCGTTACCGACTTTTATTTAACGAGCCACCGTTTGTTACGCTTCCGCCCCGTTGTCTCGCATTTTCATCGCGAAAACGCGCCGCTTTACCGCGAGATGTGCCGCGATTTTCAACGCGTGCTGGAAAGAATCGCGTCTTCCCTCGCGTGCGCCTCTTATCGCCGATCTTCCACTTTGCTCCAGCCACGATTTCCATTTATCTTCCGCGCGATCGTCCCGTTAATCGATGAAAGTTTTCCGCGCGATCGCGACACCGCCAATTACTTAACTCCAACTTGCTATTTAAATCTAACCCGACTTTCGCGTGATTCGCCTTTCCATCCAGCAACACGCGTCTCCACCGTGTAAATACCTACACACCGGCGTATATTTCCGTGTTTCTTCGAGCGAGACGTCCCTTCGAATTTCCTCCCGCGGCGGAACGTCCGAGGGAAAATTACTTTCTTTCCCATCGTAAAAACACCTAACGAGGGTATGACAAGGAGAGTGCAAGTCTTTCGAGTCATAGATTTAGCTGAAACTTTGCAGGTTTGTAGATTTAGTTATCCGGTTGAAGAAAATATATCATTACAAGGATAACTACTCTGTGATTAAAGTTTTATTATTCTTAACTAGAGATTTCTTCCGAATAGTTATCGATAGCATTGTGGCCTAATGGCAACATCCGAAAATTGCCTCCAGCGTGGGAATTGATAAATATTCATGGCACTTGGTAATCATAAATATTGATATACATGATAAATATTCGAAATAAATCTGTAATTAAGGCAATAATAAAACTCTAATCCAGTTAATGATGCCATTAAGTACCTTATGTGTAAACATAAGATCGTACATAAGTCGGCGATCCTCAAGAGACAAAAGACCTTGTTGAAACTAAAGCGTAGTCATGATAAAATCGAGATATGGGAGAGCCAAGTTTGCGAGCGGCTAACCGAAGAAACGTGTATTGAACATTCTCAAGATTGTGACAAAGATTAAATATTTATTTAGCAATATTATTATTAGAGTGAAAATTGTCGATGAAAAATATCTAATTACGTTCACTCTTTCTCGAGATACTCGTTCACACGTTGACTCTCCATGAAGTCTGAATTGTAACTGACCTATACAACTATATACTCTCACATTTGTGCCAATAAATATGAAAGTGGTTTAAGTCATCTACTTAAGAGGAACGATTTTATTATTTATTTCGTGTTGCATTAATTTATATTACGATGAAATATATTTATTTTCTACAAAACAGTGAAGAATTGAATCGTTAGATTGAGTTTGTAGCTTTATCGCAATTAATTTTATAATTTATGACGTATTTAAAGGCCGAAGCTTTTAATATTTCAGAAGCAAATATAAGTGACATAGACCACTTTCATAATCACAGGCACATTTGTTTTTCCCTCTTTTGTATATTACGTAAATGTACATAGTGCATACCACGATTTATGTAAAATCCTGCACTAAATAACTTCGAATGTCACAGCTAATTCGACAACTCCATTTCAATTTTAGAATAACGTAAATACCCTCTTGCGGTCTGCTGTGCAATATGCAAATATAGCGCGGCAGTGAACGCGTTAATATCCCTGTGTGTCATCAAGTACCGGACGCGTTACACCAGTACGCGTGTAACATACGCACACGTGGCATTTGTTTCCAGAAACAGCGAAGACTACAGGGTGTGCTATTATTCCGTCGCGTGCTGTATATACAACCCTCTGTTCCATAAACACCGTCGCTTTGTTTCCGCGAAACTGCATTTCTGATAGTCGCATCCCTCGTGTCAAGGCCTCGATTAACTCCGAAGTGAAAACCGGGTCAGTTTGCGGAGGAGCTTTATTTACTCGCCGAATCGATATTGCGGATGTGCTATTAATCTCCTAACACGCTCTCGCCGCAAAGCTGTTCTTAAACTGGGTTGAAATCGAACGAATCGCGTTCTCCGCGAAGACGACCCTCGCGATGAGTTTCCACGACGATGGGAACCGTCTCGTCGTCCCGGAAGAGGCGAATTTCCGCCACCAACGAAAGTTTTTCGCTTTTTAAACGCCCCCCTTAAACAGCACCCCACCATTTTGTATTTCATCCTCGGCCTGCTTTATCGGCGTTTATTACCCTCGTTCCGCGAATAATCTCCCCTCGTTCGAGGCTCGTGGAAATATTCCTCCGCCGTGCAGCCTTTTCTTTTTTCCCTATTTTCCCCGTCCTTTCCCGCCCTTTTTCTCCCTTTTTCGCCTTACTTCCCTCGCCAGGCCCGGACATTCTCAAAGAGCCTGTTCTTTTTTCGAATTATAATACAACCGAGCAGTCCCGGCTACCTGTGCGTGTCGGTGTGCTCGTCTACGTGTTGCGGATCGATCCGATTCCCGTCCGCGTTTAATCGCGCATAAATTCAGCAATCCTCTTTAATTGCAGCCCGAACGGCCCGTGCAAGTTGTTCCCCCGTCGCCATGGATTTACATATTCCAGGCCACTTCGCAGCGACCGAAATCGCGTTTCCTGCATGAGCAACGCGTACTTCTCTTACCGATCTCCTCTCTTCCTCTCTCTCGCGCCAAGAATCCTTTTCATTTTCACTCGATTCGGTTGCGCGCCATTCCGATTAAAAATTCGCGCATTTGCATACCGCGATTTGCATACCTCGGGCTACTTCGTACCCCCGAAATCACGTCGGCCGATCGATTAAAACGCACGCGAACGCTCCGTGCGAAGTTCGCCAAGTTTCGCGATTTCGGATCGGCTGAGAACGATCCCTCCATCCTTTCGGTTACAGAATTACCGGTTTTCTCATAGGCAGGATGATTATCCGGGGTGCTAAAGTGGTCGGTAATAATTTTGACGAAATTCCCTGGGTGACGGTAGTTTTTCCGTCGGAGAAAGTGGGAAAATCGGCCAGGGCGATCGGCACGGAAAAAAGAACGACGAGACACGGCACAATAACCCACAACCACCGGTGCTTTTCGCGTTTATTGCCCTGTGTCTCTGGGTCACTGGGTGCACGCACCCTCGGCGCTCGCAATAAATTTCCCGAATTTACGGGCGACCAAGGTCGGCCATAAACCGGCCACTCGGTAGCGAAATGGTCGCCGAAAAGCACGAGCTTTGCGAGCTTTCGAGTCAGGAAACGGAACTCGAGGTGTTCGATTTTGCTAGAACTTTGTTCGAATCTAGAGTGTTTAATTCACCGGTGGAAATATAGTTTATCCACGAGACAAACAATTTTGCTGACGCTTAAAAATTTCAAATTTCGTCAAAATCTACGAGTATGGTCCCGATTTATGCATCATCTCCATTTTTTTTGTTTTCATTTTAATTTCCTTCGCATGTCGAATCATCCTCGTAGCGACTATTATATAAGGTGTCCCGAAATTTAGGCAATATTTGAATTCTGCGTCATTTACACGGTTGCCAAGGAAAAGAAACAACAGGGTGACAGCTGACAGTTTAGGATTATTAAAAATGGAACGTTTCACGAGAGAACAACGCGTGTATGATACGAAAAAATTGTAAAAAGTGTGCAAGATGCACGACAAAGGGAGACCTTACTTTTTTCCGACTCTTTCCAACGCGAACCCTTTAATTTCTCACGGTTTCCGCAGCCGGTTGGAGGTCCTTACAGGCATATATTCGTTCGCCGCCATTTCCTCCTCTCCCCTCGTGCCCTTTTCATCATCGTCGATGAGCTTAAGAGATTCCACGAGCGTTAACGAACAGCGAGTGAGGATTTTATGGGAAATCGGGGGTAATTAAACGTTTGCCGCGGGAGCGTGTCATGCAATTTTGTTGCAAATAAGCGTTATTCCCGCGGAGAAAGTCGTAATGAACGTCCAACGATTACAAAGTGGCACGTTAACGAGACCGCCGCGCTGGCGGACCGGTTCGCGAGTTTTTCTACGTTTCAATTTTTGGAAATTATCGGAACCGGCAGGTAGGCATCACCGACGAGCTCGTGGAACCTCGTTAACCCTTTTTGATGCACTCTTCGCCCCCCTTCTTCTCCTCCTACTCCCAACCAAACTGCATTTTTTGTCCACGCGTAGCCAATTTTCGTCTTCTTGCCGGTTTTCTTGCATTCCTGAGTCGGTTCGATGCACCGATGCGCCTCTGCGAGCTAGTTCGACGAGGATACCTGCGCTGAATTTTCCCTTTTCCGCTTGCAATCTCCCTATTTACACGGAGGGTGCAACCGGTATTTACTCGCCTCGCTGGCACCAAGGAGCTGTACGAAGAATCGTCTGATTTCAGGACACGATGATGGACTGCGCAGGCCTGGAAGACCTCGTGGATCTCTCCAGCGACGTCGCAGATTCATCCCCTACGATTCGAGGTAATTAAACTTTCGTTCATCCCTCTTCGTCAGCCTGCGACCGGTCGCGGGATGTTTTCTTTGCAACGGGCAAGCTTCCCAAGGGGTCGCGATTAGGGGTGCGATCGTGCGAGATGCGCCGTTCCTCCAACAATCGGAATATCGACAATCGGGTTAATTAACGAGGGCTGGAAGCAACGATCACCGAGGAAAACGGAGCTTTTTTCCTCGCGAGTCACGCCGTTATTCCTCGGGGCATTCATAAAGCGCGCGAACAAGTTGCTCGCAATTCAAACGCCTCCTTGGAATATCCCCGTTTCCGTTCCTATTCCGAACCACCCTCTTGTTTTACACCCCCGTGCAACCAGTGCATTCGCGGACTTTATTTGCTCGTTAATTAGATCGTCGGGAGGGGTGGGAAACGGCATTAAGAGAGTAGGTTTGCGCGTAACGAAGCGGAATAACGGAGCCGGCGGGCGCGGGGTGGCGCTGGAAAATTGTTCAGCTAAATAAACGTTCAGCTGCGGGGAAAATTGGCAGAAATGCGATTACTGTCTTCCCTAATGTCCCCGAGACGGAATAATTATTTACTGCTGCGAGAAGACTCTTTGTCACGCTTTCTCAGACCGCTCGCAGGTAGCGCGTTATAAACGTATCGTTCAAAGCTTTCCCGTCGGCCCCTCGAATAGAGGATGGCCGGGAAAGAGGAAAAGTCTCTTTCCTAGCCACGTTCCAGGGAAACGGTTATGAAATTACGTCTCGTCGCGTTGATCTTGGGACAAACACGCAATTGGCAGAATCGCGAAGATTCGCAGTAATTGTCCGAATTAGGGACACCTCGTCGATCTTCATCCCGGCGCTATACGTCCCCGGAGACTCTGATTCGCATAATTTTTTACTGTATTAGAAGCTTTTAGAATTACGAAGATTCGAATCGTCTCGATTGTGATTCGAAGCTTCCGAAAGTCCTGTCAGATTTTAGAGTGTCGAGCATTTATGCGAGTGTATTAAATAAGGGTAGGTCTGCCTAGGTACCCGAAATTCAGAATCATTGAAATTACAGCGAGTCGTCGATTATCCGAATTACTTGAGAGACAAATCTGTCAAAAATTAGATCTATATATTTTCGTATTAAATGCACAAGTTCGATATTCTACCTATCCTAGTTAATACACGCGGATAATTCGGATGATTCCTCTGTACAATCAAAATTCGCGCAATCGACGTTCCATTGCAATTCACGATCATTTATTTACGAATACAGCAGGTATTTTCCATCACTCAATGGTTCATAGACTACCGCAAATACATAGACGTAGAGAGAAATCAGTGTAGCGAAATTCACAATTTTTTGGTCGCACGCTCGACGATAAAAATCGCGGAACTTTCGTGTATTCTTTATCTCCCGAGATACTCGTACCAAAATAAAAACCTGGACCAAGTATGGACATCCTATACATCAATATAAACGATAATAAATTACGCACACCCTGCTATCTTATCTCGGTGGACAAAAAGTATACAAAAATTCGCAACTGGTTTCTCGGTTTCTGTCTTCGATACGTATCTGGATACCGTGAAAATCGGCGAAGCATCCCCTAATTTGGACAATTACCGATTTCGCCGAGCCGGGGAATAACCGAGATTAAACGAGCGTGTACTAGGTACGTATCTCTGGGATTGAAAAAGGAGGAAAAAATCGAAGAGCGATCGGTTTCCGCGATCCAGTGGGAACAAAAGGGGTGCGGAGCAATAACAACGAGGTTGCGAGGAGACGAGCAAGCTTCCGTGTTCTCGGCTGGGCTGAAAGGGGTGAGGAAAAGGGACGAGGCAATTTCTTCTGGCAGAGAACAGATTTTCTCGCGCGATTATTTCGGCCTGGACGAAATCGTCGGGATTCGCGTAATTGCGGGATCGCGCGATGTCTTCGCGACAAAGTATACCCTCGGTTTACCACTTTATAATCAACGCACTCGCCTTCCCCTCGGAGCTGTCCTCTCGAACGCGTCCGGTAATCGCTCCTAATTACCCGGTCCTCCTGCTCGGCCTGTCTTTCGCTTTCCAATGGTAGCTTCCTCGGGGCGACCTGCAACTTTCGGTCACGCGATCCTCCCCGAACGATGTATCGATCTCTTCCACTTCGATTTCTCCACGAGACCGCGGTCTCTCTGCTTCTTTTACATTCTTACGAGCTGCTTTTAATTGCTTCCACCGTTCCGCTTGCCGATCCTCTTCCATCGATAATTCCCCGGGTCCGCCAGGGTCGCCAGCTTTCTTCCTTGCCGCCATTTTTTCCCGCCAGTTTTAATTCGCCCGGTTGTTTCCCCGGTTCTCGAGAAAATTCGTGTCACGATTTAAATCATCCTAATTTGCCCCATAATCGACGAAATACACGCCTAATCGCGTAACTCGATCGCAAATATATTTTTCACCTCTTATGTCATCCTCGTGCTGTCCCATCAGGACTGAGATTATGGTCAACGTATCTCAACTCGTGCATAATTTGTGGAGATTGTAAAAATTTGCAGAATTTTATCGATGCGAGTGAAATAGATAGTGGATAATTAAATTAAATAAATAATATTTCGACGTCTCGTAAATAAATTCATCGAATTGTCTTCGGTATAATCCGGTTTTCGAGACCAAGTTCGAGACCAGTTAGGTGATTCATCCTGTACGTGATTAGTAAGTCTCGCATCTTCGAAGAAATTATGCAACTCGGATGCTCGATGTTCAGAATTCCTCTTCTCGGAAAGTAACAGCTCCTGCATTATTTAACAACGTAAACCTATAATTGGTCACACAACAGAGCTTCTGTTAGAAAAGTTTTTGTGCAACACATATGTAATACTTCGGCAATTGTTCCTTCTGTCAGATTATGCGATTCATCCTTACATGACTCGCGTATTTGCCACAAAAAATCCTTCATATTCGGAATTCCTCTTCTCAGGAAGCAACAGCTCAGTTATTATTTAACAACCTATACCTATGTACCGTTGGTTGTGCATCGGTCAAATTTCGAGAATTATTCTGCACCTTAATCGAATAAAGAAATAAAAATAAACGAGCTGAAAGATATGCATTTTTCCCAGCAGCCTCGGATTTCGTGACTCATGGTTCCTCGAGATTCGTATTCGTTGAAAAATCCGGCGAATTTTCCTGTTTAGCCTGAAACGAAAAATCGAAGCGCGTATTTGAATGCGATTTTCCCTGGTATGCTCGTTAAATTGCATTTCTAACAGAGAGATTTACCAGGTGGATGAGGCCACTTGCTGCTATTTCTGCGCCTCTCCATCGACATTGGACGATTATTAGTAAGCTCCTCCTCGTTCGTAATCGAATTTATTTATACGATCCTCGATCCTCTGCCAAGTTATAAGCGTCCACGCGATTTCGTTCCCACCGTGTCGCGTAAATAACCACGTCGAGCTTGCAGGTCGCGAGCTTGCGCTCGAAGATCGGCCCTTCGCCGCAGGACCGATCGAGTTTCCTCGGGAATCCGTTGCTTTCCGTGCCTCGTCCATCCCTCCTCGAGGTATACCTGCAGAAATCCCAAATTTTTATTTGCCTGCCCGCGGAGAGGGGTTCTACCTTCTCTGCCAACCTTTTCTTTCCTTTTCACGTGCCTGGGAATCTCGATCATCCTCGCCGCTCCATGGGCGACCTAATTTCCTCGTACACTTCCCAGCAAGTTTTCGACGATAATAAAAATTTATGGGAATTTGTGTCCTTTACCTTAACTCATCGATTACTGTGTCCACGATGACACGGTTATCGTGTATTTACGGTAGTATTGTTTTTTAAATCTATTTCTTTATTTTAGAAATTTTTGTCACTCGATAGTCAGTCAAGGGTCGCGAATTTACTTCTCAACCCCTTGTGTTAAAACGGCGAGTCTACCACCTCACGTGCCGAATTATGCAGCGTGTGCTAATATTATACCCATTGCATTTTAACGTGCAAGAAATTTGTACGAATCCCGAAGTTTTCGTATGATTTTATCAGCAATGAAATATTTCTGTAATCCACGATTTTTCGCGATTATGTCCTAGCACAAGGGGGTAATACGATCAATGTAGAAGCTCTAGTTACGTTACTGTCACGATACGTTATCGAATATTTCACTAGTTAGACGATGAAAGAAATTCGCGAATTTCCAGAATAATTCAGTCCTTGACGCTAATCCTATCATAGCCTAAGTCACCGTTTTTAAAATTTTCATTTAAAATTCCGCATTCAACTTTACCGTCTATATTCAATCCTCTCTGTGATTTTAGGTATAGTCATTTTCTCCATGTCCCCCGTTATTCTATTTTTGTAAAGGTTCTGCTTCTTCTTCGCTTACCAGTCACTTGACCGTGATGTCAAGTTCAGTGTCAAGGGGTTGATTATCGGGACCCGGTGATCGATCTCTGCGCACCGAGGTCGGCGATTTTAATTTGTCAAAATTCCGATACAGATCCTAAAGGGGATCGAGCACCTCGTTCTAACAGGTTCCCCAGCTTTTTCCCATTAATCCTGCTCGGCTAACCAGCGAAATAAATCTCGAGCAGGCTCGATCGCGCTTCCCCGGCTCGTTAAAAGCTCGGTGGCGAGGATTAAAGCGGCTCCCGTTCCCGGGACAACATCGGGACACCAGATAACGACACCCTCTCTTTCTCTCCTTCTCCTCCGCTCGCGGGACTGTTTCAAAGTCCATTTATAAGATTCATTAAAGTTTTGTCGGTCGTTACCATTAATCACGAAGCGGCGGGACGCCTGGTAGAGTAGGCCGCTACACACCGGGAAAATAACTTTCCGCTTACGGCTCTGCGGATCCACTGACCCCTTTTTGAAATATGAATTTTATATGCTAATAGCGGCCGCTTATAGCGTTGCCCGGGCCGCTTACGACCGTAGGCATTTCAATCTTCCGACGAAAATTCCAGCAGCCGAGCAATTTCTGCGCCACCGAGGCCCGGCTGAATAATAGAAAGAGCGTACCGATCGAATTCCGCGCGATTTACGATCTATAAATTTTATTTCGCCCAAACGCCACCCCCTCTTGCCTGGCGGCCAACCGAGTCTTCGTCGACTAGCTGATCTTCCGTCGCAAACGCTTTTTCCAACCCCATCCAGGCTTTCTCTCGACAACCCTGATCCTCGATGGACGCTGAACGGGGTGCCGTAAGTTGACAGAAGGCGCGGGGGTTGCTTCTTCTTCCTGTCATCCGTCTTTTCCACTCCATAACGACGCGATGGAGGCATCTTCTACAGCTTCTTCAATTTTTTCCTTTTCGTCGACACCATCTGCGAAAGAGAATTCGTATGTGAGAGACGGGAACAAATTTTTCTTTCGTTATTTATTTATTGCAGGTATAACAGACTCGTTCCAGTCTACTCGTAGAATAGAAACACAGCATTGCTTTGGGGAAAAGATAACTTTATCTCGATATCTCTATTTGTACCACAAATTTGTACCGAATTATGACTCCTTTCGAGGTGAAATAAATTACCCTATGTACTCAGAGTTTTCACCCTCCGGGCTGCGATAACGAGTTAAATTACTCGCAAGTACTTCGTGCCGAGCCACGCGAGTACGACGAGCAGAAGATTCGAAGAATTTCTAAAATTTGTATCTAATTTCATCTACGCAGGACCATAGTTTCCCTTGTGATCTATTCTTCTGTCTCGGTGGTAGGATAAATTGATCGATCGACATCGATCTTTTATTCGTACCATCGCTCTATCCAATTCGGAAGATTCGCATGATCGTATTAGGAAAGCCATTAGGCCACGAGTCCTGCACGCCACGCATAAATCGCGGGTTCCCGCTTTCGAGGAGCGTTTGTTTCCATTATAGATCGTATCCGTGGGACATGGACACGTTCACCCTTCGAGCCCTTTAAATCGCTGACTAACCTAACTCAATCCACGCAGCCTCTGCTCGGAGAGGCCATAGAAAGGAGACATTTAAATCTGGCTATCCCTGTGGGAACGTCCGGCGTCCACATCCTAGGGGGTTGTCCTCCGGAGGGAAAAAACAATGAACTCGTTTCTCACTGGTCCAGACTCCGTTCTGGTGTCGATGAAAGGGAAAAAAGCGAGCGACTCTATGAGGCTCTTTTTTCTCGGGGAAAAAAGAGGGGTCCAGGGAGAAAAAATCGTCTGGCGGAGAGATGGACGCGGTCCGGTTCCTCGCCGATTTTCTTTTCAATCCTCGCGAGTGCAGATTTTAATCGGAACCCGTTCTGCTTCTGTCCACGAAACGTCGCGGGAAACGGATGATCGAGATCGGATCAGATACGACGCCGATCCTCTTCGAGTTTTGCTCCGCATTCTGACGAACCCGCTGTCGCATTTATCAAAAGCAACATCCTCCTGTGCTGAGGAAAACACGATACATCCGCGCAAACACCATTTCCCTAAACGGACGGGAATTCTGCCTCGCAACTGTACTCCCAGTCCCGACACGTTGTTACATAATTCATAACAAGAACAGACTTTCCTCGCCCCGCGCCTCCTCTCCCCGGAAAGTAACAGTTCCGAAGTTATTTAATCTCCCTCACCCAACTATATTACACTTCCTACCGATCTTCTTAATTCAAACGCTTCCTATGCTTATACTATCTATAGCAACGGCTAAACCTCTTCCTCCATTCTCCCATCATCCGCCAGTTATCTAAATATCAGGGATCCCAGCGCTAAACTTCGCTTTGCTAATTCTTGCCTGCAACTTATCAACAGAGAACTGTTCGTTATTATCGTCAACGTGGTAGTTCGGTATACGGGTATTTTGTTACGGATAAATAATCATTATAATTAATATACGCGCGTACTACCCTAACAACGACTGAATACAAGAATCAGGCGATTTTTCATTTCTTATCGCGACGGTAAATTTTTAATTTCTCTTTATTATCTTCTATTCCTCATTCTGTTCGAAGAACCGGTGTAATGCGGTAATACAGACTCGGAAAGGGGTACGGTTAAGTACACGAGATTGAAATACACGCAAAGCGTATTCTCTGTTCTCTAGTCCTATTTCAAAATATGCCGAAATATCGTGAAACACGGTGAGGCATGGTTGAAGGAAACACCCCCTGGTGGACGGGAGCTGCGTGGTTCCCAGGAACAGGCGAGCAGCGAACTGGCCCTTACCTGACGTCTCTTGCACGAGGGTTCTCAGAAGGGTGAGAAGGGTGTGCGTGTGCGTGGACACGGTGGTTCCACAGCGCGAGGAACGCGAGCAGACGGGAAAGGAGAGAGAAGGCTCGTGCGAAATTCGATGATTCGCAGGAGCGGATGACGGGGTGGGTAGCGACAGGTAGTTCCCATGGGAGGCTCATGGTGCAGGATTCCCACAGGAGCGAGCGCGAAACCGGGCCACGGATTCGAGGCGAATTCCGGTCGGCGGTCCTCTTTCATTCTCTCGCTATTATCGGTCGACCGTCCGATCGAGTTCTCCGGCTTTCCTCGCGAAAATTCGCCGCGACTTCGACGGGGGAAAGTCTGTGCACGAGTTTCGCACAGATCTCCCTAGACTCTGCCTCTTACTCGCTCTTTTGTTCCCTCGCTTTCGTAAATTCGAGGTTCGTTAACGGGGGAAAATTTCGCTGGCGTAACTCGCGGCACCGTGGATCGTGGTCGTGACGCGTATAGGGAGGGCTAACTCGATTAGCGACTTTAGAAATTCCGGTGCTTGGCGGAAATTCGAGGTACGTACACGCATACACACAAATCCATTGCTCCATCTGCGCAGATGCCGCGGAGAGGTTACTGACGTTGTTGGGCGTGGACGAGGAGAACGAGGACCTGGTGTCCTCCTCCGAGGACGAGGGCGTGGAGCTGGACGTGGACGAGCTGGAGGACGAGGAGGAGGAACAGGAGAACACCAGGCTGCTGCATCAGCTGGCCGCCTCTCTGGCCAAGGAGCTGAAGCAGTCGCAGCAGAGGCAGAGCTCGAGTAGAACGATGACGAGAGATCCGTTCGACATGGATCGGATGGAGCTGATAGGGACGAGTTACCTGGAACACAGTTGCCTTCAGCAGCAAAATCCGAAAGGGACGAGCTGTTATCGCGACAGCGGGTCCGATAAGTGCCAGAGACAGGAGGCGTCCCGTTCGTTCGGCAAGCAACGCACGATTTCCGAGTCGTATCAGTGTCTGGACGGTCGTCTGAGGATGGACCAGGAGCCAGAGGATGGCGGCAGCAGCGTCGAACAGGTTCCAGCGTCCTGGAACGCCGGCTGGGACGCCTGCGCCACGGAAGCCCTGAGATATCTCGTGGAGGACGAAGGACTGCCGCCTCATCATCCCACGGTCCTGGCCATGAAGGACCATCTGGAGCTGCAGAGGGAACGGACCTTCGCTCGGTACACCACGTAAACGAGTCGCTCCGATTTTATCGGACCAGCTACTTTTTTTTCCCCAACGGAAGCCTGGTTGGCTTTCACCGATAGCGATGCTTCTCGCGAGCGAGAGCAATCGGATGGGAACGAGAGGGTGTTTCCTGTTCGCTCTCAGGGGTTCACGAGCGAATCTCGAAGCGGTGGTACGAGTGTCGCGAACCGAGAGGTCTCGAGGAAGTCTTGGGCCACTCTTTGCGACGTCCTCGTAGTTTTCAGGCAAGGCGTGCAACCATTCACGAACGGAGTAATTGCTGGGAATATCGGCTCTTCGAGGATTCCGAATGGGCGATGAATCGTTCACCTCTGACATTGCACTCTCGGGAATCCACGAATGGCTCCTGGTTCCTTCGAAACCCGCGTTCGCTTTCCGATCGCCTGCGCCTTTCGCGATCTTCCCGCCGTGCAGAGATCCCTCGAGAGACGAGACGCGGGAAATCCCTGGAAATCTCTTGCCATTCGGATTAAAATGCATTCACCGTGTGTTTGTAAAGTAAAACGACGCGCTTTCGTGCTCGCCAAGTGGATTCCAACTTCTCCGTAGATCTTCCGGAGGATGTGGCTGTGGCTTCGTTCCGGGCGAGTCTTTTCAGCGCGAGTTTCCTCGCCGAGCAATTACCGTGAGAACGTCGCGCGACTCGCTTCCTCGTCGTTCCGTTTCGTCGTCGCGCGTCCGAAGCGAACGTCCGATCCTCTTCGCGCGCGTTTGTCCATCATCGCGACGAACGAAGATCTCCATCGGCTCCGCGAAGAGCGGAGATTGGCTTTCGATCGGATCCCAAGACGGCGAAACGATTGCATTTTTTACTAGCTATTGTACAGTCACCGATACTTTCCGTTTCTGGCTGGGAGAAAAGGAGGTGAAACAAAATTGATCGCGGATCTATCGATCCGCGTGGTTCTTCAGGTTCCTACATTGATGATACGCGGCAAAGGGAGGACGAACTTAACATCCAATGGCGCGTACAGATTCACGTGTTTGCGTTCCATCACCAAATTAGCATGCTCGTTTCTCCTTTATTTTCCGCAAATAGACGAGCCGATTTTTCTTATTTTTTTATCTCTCCTTTTTCGTAGTAGCACGATTTTGTACTCGTTTTCATGTATCGTCGTTAGTACTATTGTAATCGTACCTTTTCTTTTTTTTTTTTTTGCTACTCATTATTTATTGTATCCCTTATCGTGTTAGGCTAAGGACAAATTCTCTCTTCTCGCGCGCTTTCGATCCATTGGACGTTAGATTCACTCCGCGGGAAACGAATGTCAATAAACGATGTCAATACGAGGGGTTCATACGCTGGATCGATATGAACGAGAAGAACGGGGGTCGAACACCCCGGCAGAGGGTTTCTTAATCGATGACGAGACGTTGCGAGGCGACAGAGAGAGAAAGCTGTAGATTTTTATCGCGCATCATCCTCCACTGCTCGACCCTCCGGCCTCGAGATTATTTTTTCAGATTTTAACGAGACCGATTCGATCGATCTCTGCTAGAAGTGAACGAGTTCCACGGGGTTTGCCGGGAAATCGTTTCCTCGGAGTCGGTCAGAGGGTTGACGAGCGAGGAGAGACGTCCGTTGAAATCGGGACTAGATCCTAGGACGATCGCGTAGGTTATTTTATCGTAAGCGCGTGATAATTCCGAGCTGTCGAACCTTATCGTCCTTATCGTTCGAACGCTGCGCTGCATTTGGACATCGTCCTGTCGACACTTTTCACGTTTACCAAGTGCCTCCGTTTGAATCGTACTCGCAAGCCTCACCTATACTCTCAACCCTGTCCACCTTGCACAAAGACGCATACTCTAGAAGAATGGGAAACGCGAGGATGCAGCACAGCGTTCGACCAGTTCGAGGAAATCGTATACGAAAATCTGGATCCGGCGTGCTAGCTAATACCGATTCTAAATGGCGGTTCACCGATTAAAAATTGGCTCACCGAGTATCTCCGTGTCACGAGGTCGACGATATCGTTCCTGGTATACGAGAGCAAGTGTTCAACGTCGACGTCGGATCGATGGAAGACGAGGTCCTGACGGATGACGGATCGTCGCGAGTGATTTTCGATCGACGTTGCGCCTCGATCGCGAATCACTCGATCGGACAATCGGAGAGAATCTTCCGCCGCGACTGGCGATCCCGTGGGAACATGGATTCTTCGCTTCCGCCCGGAGGATGGACGTGTTGCCACGGGATCGGGTCAGGATCGACTCATCGTTTGTACATATGTATGATATATCGTTTTAACTTATACACGACTATTGTTACTTTTACAATAAATCATTGTAGATAACATTGACCAGTAAATAAACGAACGCTAAGTTAATTAAACCTCTCTATTCGCTTTCCGTTCAACCGTATCACGCATGTCTGTTCGCTAGAAGAATTCGCGTTGCTGGGAAACAATTTTCTAGGCTATCCGTCGTTCCAGCTGCCAGAGCTACGCAGCCTTGACCGCAACGAAGAAGCGGAGGACCCTGTGTGACCCATCGAGATTCGAATCCGGAGGACACAGCATCCAGGAAGCGTCCCGGTGGCTGTAGAAGAGCCCATAGGAAGCTCTATCTGGCACGCGACCAGGCTGAAAAGAATCCCATGGGCAGCTTTATCGTGGCAGCTTGCCTCGGGGATCTCTACGCCAATGGGGCATCTGGTGTCGGTTCGTAGCACATGCCATGCATCTGCTCCGTCGAGGTACTTTTGTTGTCTTCGTTCGGCGAAAATAAGTCGGGGCTGCTGTTACCAAGGGAATCTATGCGCTTTCTTACCGTCACCGAATCGTCTCCTCGCGCCGATCTCTCGCCGATCGTGGATTATCCTCGCCGCGGCTAATTACCCATCGGAACAGCCTCGCCGACTCTCCTCTGATCCAGATTCTAATCAAGTACCGTCCGGATTTTCACTTGGAAATGAAACGCGTAGACGAACCAGGTCGATTTCCTATATAGACAAGATCGAATCTCCAGCGATCTGTTTAAACATTATCTAATTAGACGTGACTCTTCCTTCGTTCTAGAGCCATTATGGTAGTACAAATTTCCCATTCCGAATTTTTAAATTTCCAAAGGACAATTCCAAGTGCACCTTTCAGCGAGTGCTATTAAAATCTTTGGATTCTCGATCGAAAATCTTCGACTACTCTCCTCGGCAACTTTCCACCGTCTCTCTCGATGGACGTTGCAGACGCGAACGACACCTTGCCCGATGACCTGGCCGTGAAAAAGGTTAAACTGCCGTAAATTCTGCTCGCAGCAGCGAGTTCGCACGCGGCTGGCCGTTGATCCACGCTTCCCGCGGGCTTAATTCGCTCCCGGTTAACTCTGACGATCTCTAATCATCCCCGGGAACATCCTGCCGGCTGTTCAGCCCGGTCCACCTTCGTTTTTTTATTTTCTTCCAGACGAAATCGTTTCGATTTTTTCGACTGGCTGCGGTGCAGGCCTGGTCGGCAGGCAGGGGTGGCCGGAAGGGGAGGGAACAGCTGTTCCTGGCCGAACCGTCAGGTGGTATCCCCGTGGTAGCCCCGTGCTCGTCAGCTGCGGGGGTGAGAACTCGGGAAAGGGTTGAGCAGACCCGTTTCTGCCGATCCGCGACCGAATTCCCCGGGCTAGGTCGATCGGAAAATTCGAGACAGGAATATTCGTGCGACCAAGATTCCTTCGTTTGTTTTCTCCCAACATCGCGTTTCTCCTCTCTCTCTCTCTCTCTCTCTCTCGACGGTGTAGAGTAGCCGATGGCGGATGCCCGGAACGTGGAAATATAAAGTTCCACGATGCTCGTAGGCGAAATGGAACGCGCGTGCCTGGATTCCTCGGATACTTCTGGATATACACTGTCTCTGGTACGAGCTGGCAAAGGTTTCACGGATGAGTCGTTTAACGATCGAGTGTGTACATTACAGTATACACGTTGTACAGTGGTATGAAATTTATGTGTCACGACTATTAGTCGTGATTCCACGTCGTCATATCGGCGAAGATCAGTTAAAAAAGGAGTCGTAAAATTCTCCTCTTTTATCGTATCGTGCTCCACGTCACGAAGAGAAAACGTCCGAAGGGAACAGTACATATATACTCGTTCAGGAAAGTATTCGAAACGATATATCGATATATCCGCGTTACACGCACACGAGATATTTTGGAACGATAATGATTGGAAATTAATCCAACCGTATGTACAGTATTTACGATACATTTATCGCAAGTATGCAGCGACGTATGACTTATATGCCTTAGGACGATCTTCCATTTAACTCACTAGCGCCACCGCGGTCCACATCTCCGATAATTGCATCGCAAATAGGTTATACGTCGTTGAACAAATTTCTAATTTCACCGATACAATCTTGGGCGTCAGATTTATTCTCCCTATCGCGTTTGTTTATCGAATACTTTCGTGTACGAGTATACGTTGACCGATCGCGCGGAAATATATCGGGTGGCCGATATTTCGCTCGATACATGCATCGAGTTGGTCTACGAAATTCAAACAACGCCGAATTCGACGAAGACACGAGACTTCGCAACGAGGAAATACTTTCAACCATAGTCTCCTATTCGTCGTTTAAGCTACATTGGAAAGAAAATGGCGACCCTCGAGTGCAGAGAGTTTCCAACGGATATTCGCGCCGCGGAGGTGACGACGTGATTTCCGCACACCCTGTACGTACCGTTTCACAGGTGGAGCTCATGGAAGTCCTCCTCGCGTGGACGAGAGCTGTCTGTTTAGGATGCACCCCGTTCCTCGCCTCGAAATGGACAATTGCGTTCATTTATCTCGCGCGGTGCGACGAGGATGCTCCCTTCGGCGGCTGCAGCCCTGCAACAAGGTAAACACGGTGAGTACGAAATGGAGTATATAAGCTCGGCGCAGTTAGCCGGAGATAAATCTTTATTCCGTCAGGCCTGAGTAAGGAAGTTTGCTCGAAGATCGAAGGCTGATCGGCCGATGCGACTACCCCTGTAATGCGCTAATTAAACTCGGGAACCGGTTACGGACACTCTCGTCAGGATCAATTCGAGAGCAACTTTGTCGATATCGGGCTGCATCCATTACCAGCTCGGTACCCGCGAGTACATGAAGCTAATTATCGCGGTTTTGCGTCGAGTCTCGTCCACGACGCGTGTAATCGCGATGATGATCTATCTTCGGGACTTTTCCTTCCTTTTCGCGTAAGTTAGGTGTCGTGGAACTCGAGGGACCCTTTGTCTGGAAATATCGTTCCCTTTCACCGTTCAAAACTCCACGGGCCAACGATCGAGCAGCCAAGGTGTTCGGCACGAGCCCGGCCCTAATCAAAGATCACCGTTTCCTGGCAGATGTTTCTGATTTTCCCAAACGAGTTCCTCCTCCTTCCTTCCTTCCTCCTTTCGCGTTTCGACGCCGACGGGTTGAAATATCGCGATTGTTCCACGATACGGAGACAGTAGCAAAGTAGACGCTCGTGATAGCAATAGCAGAACGAATTAATCGAGAAATAATGGTGGAAAAGGCGCGTTGCGGTGGAAAGGTGGGCCAAGCTTCACGGCGCGGTTAGGAGCCGGCAGATGTATACTTCCGGCAGCTGGAAGAGTGGTGTCGTGTGCCTTTATGCTGCACGCGCCGATTGGCCATTAAAGAATAGGCGCAGCTGGGGATTCGATGATTTCCAGCGAAATCAATTTTCTGCCCCTGCCCGATTATCCTACCATCGCTCCTCGCGACGTTAAATAAATAAACGTGGAAATAAACCTCTCTTGCGCGAATTAGTTCAACTCATCACGGGGAAATTGTGCGAATAGAGGTAGACCTACAGGAATTTATCGTGACCGCTGGTTAATTCGATTTTTCGGCGTTACGCGTAAATTTATGCCGAGGTTTCCATCACACCGATGGGAATGTTCACCTTTTTTTAATATCTCGCGACTCGTTGCACATGCTGCAACCATCTGTCGTACGAAACTTTTCACTTGCATAGTCTCAGCCGCGAGACTTTTATTGCCGACATACACATCGCGTTTTGTGTCCCGACGCCTTCCAACTTGTCCTCTTTCCTCGAGCTGCCGAGGAAATCGGCCTCGCGTTCGATGCAAAGCGAAACGAGGGTACGTACTCCGACTATTAGCCTCGGAAAAGGGATCTGAAAATCGAATCGGGAGATTTCGAGCGTGCAACAGTCGCCTGCGTTCACTTCCTATAAAGTCGGATCGATATCGGACACGTCGTAAAAGACTCCGTTGTAAATTCTCGTCGATCTCTGTCACCTGGATTCGGTTTAAAGAAGTCGAGGCAATTAATTGCCGTCGAAACACGCTGAGAAACAGGGCTGCCGGAAGATCCGGGCATATTGTGCATGGAAACGACCAGTCGTCCCTGTCCAAACTATTCTATGCTGTAATTCGAGTGATTCTATCTCGCGTCTGCATCGACGTGCTACGATTCTCGGACGTGGCAATTCAGCCAATTTACTCGATTCCCCCGGCGTTCCACAATGGTCTGTCAGGAGTCCCCATGACAATATCGTGGACAACGTGGAATGCAGACGGATCGCGCTAAACGGACCCGGCCTCGACGCAGTCTCCGCTCGCTCTTGCCACAACGCGAAGCTAGAACGAAAAGCTAGAAGGCGAAATGGAAAAATTTCCGTTACCTTCGAGCAACCACCTCGAGACTACCTTTAATCACCTATTCGATTTTCTCGATTTTCGGTGGTTAATCGAGATTCGATTAAGAGCCAGGCCACCGAATATCCACGAGATGATCTTGACATTTGGAACGGGGGAAAGACGTAAACGGAGTAACGGCACTCGCAGTTCCAAGTATTGCTCGCCTCGTTACTAGGTTAAACCAGATGGCAATTAACGTCGATTTGCCGATAACTCGCTTGCATAACTACGCGAACGCGCGTCCACGATGCAGACGCAGGAACAACGAGGTCTACAGACAGTTTAATTAGAGGATATTCGCCGTAACGATACTAACCAAGCAGCACAGTGGACGCGAGGTTTAAGCAAACAGGAGCCACCTGTGCGAGAGGTTGCTCTCTCGCGGACCCCCCCGAAACCAGCGTTTGCCTCGTTGCGTAACGACCGGGCGCCGATCCGAGTGAAAAATTACCATCAATCATCGGGCCGGGATCGATCAGTCGGCGCTGGAACTTCGCGGCCTCGCTCCAGCATGCCATAATCGTCGGGTGATTCCGCGACTGTGATGCAAACGGGTTAAATTCGGGACACGTTCGGGAATTAATCACGCGCGACAAGCGTCGGGGGATTGGATTCGGCGGAATTAATCGCGTTTGATCGAATTCCAAGGACAGGAACGGCGACGTGTTCGGCGTGTCGGACGGAAAGGTGACATCAGCGAGTGAGCAGGGGTCCTTGGGACAGGGGAGAGAGCGAACGGTGGCGTCGGAGGTTTAAAAATCGTTGGCACGCGAGCAAAGACCGGAAGCTAACCCTCGACTCGAGGGAGAGCCGAGGGTGCAAACGAAAGAGGTGGGCTCCACGGTTGTCTCCCGAGCCCACCACTAACTTTTCCCCCCCATATGGCCGGCACATGTGGGTTCCCCATGGCCGAGGAGGGGGCAGAGTAATCGGGAAACCAGCTGATGGTCGCCGTTTGTTGGCCTTCTTCAGTTACTCTTGGACCGTGCTGTGCTCCGAATCCGCTTTCGCGGCGCTCCGTCGTGCCATCTCCGGTTTCCATCAGAAATTCCACCAGAAATTCCGCCACGGAGCACCGTGAGAAGCGGCCTTAACCCGTTCCACCGCTGGATCCACGAGAACAAGGGACGGAGAGCCGAGGGACGCTTGTAATCGAGGTGGGTTCCACGAGTGTAGCCTTTGATCGCAGATTTACGAGTCCAACTTGGCGATTTAATTAACGTTAGCACGGATTTTCGCGCCAAGTTCAGAAATTGCTCCGCTGTATTAGGCTCTCGATTAAATCCGGCCGACCAATTTCCGTTCCCAAAGTTTCCACTGTCGTTATTAAAGATAAGGATGCTTCCGACGCGGTCGGCACAGTTCAAAGCTCAATTGCCAGTCGTTAGTCGGTTTAGCCAGGTCTTTCACTCTCGACAGCGCGATTAGAAGTGTCTTGGACGATCTTGGAACCTCGAGCAATTTAAAACGTCCGTGTTTAATTTCTTTATAAATTCGTCCACGTTCCCGGATACCTCGTGGCAGTCTGGAATACGAGTTTCCTGGCTGGCCAACTTGGTACGTCCGTGTTGGCGAATTTTCGAAGAAGATAAATGTTTATCGCGGCTCGGAACGGAAGCGGAAAAAGTCCAAGTACCTGCCAGAGTCTTTCAAAACTTCGCATAGCCGTGCTTAAAACTTCTCCGAGGAAAATAGAAGAGAGGATAGTTTAACTTCTTCGCGGCCATAAAAGTAGCAATTCCCCGGCTACGAGCTCATCGGAATTATTGTTCCCTCTTATTGACGAGCGGGTAGAAACTCCGACAATATTTCCAGCATAAAATCGCGACTTCCAGGCTATCAAACTATTCCCATTTCCTCCCACCATTCGATCTCGCGGAGACAAAGTCGCGGAGGAAAATTCAGGGAAAACGGATACCACCGTGGCCCTGGTCGTTTCCACGGTCCAGCGTCGCGCGCGAGACGAACGATCGCAGGCATCGTCGGGAGGCGTCGGGACGCTTTTGAAAAGTCGCGATCCTCGGTAACAACCGGGATAAAGCGATTCGCTTTCGCGGCGCTTTTCCGCGCGATCGAGTCGAGCCGTTTGGAAAGCTTTGAATGGCGAAAAAGGGAAAAAGACGTGACGAGAGGTGGAGAGCGGGGAGAGGGGAAGACAATGGAAAGCCAATGTGTGCGGCTCGTTTCCAAAGTGTAACGCTCTGCTCCAAGGCCCGTATTTTGGCCATTGAACCTCGCCAGTGGCTGGCACACGGGGGTGAATCTGGCGATGGGGATGGGGATGGGAATCCTTAGTAACAGTGTAATGCCGAGTATTGATTTCGAGGGGCTGGCTTTAGGCTTGTGTTACATGTGTATACACGGCGTCCTACAAACATCGGTCAACCCGAGCAAACGACGAGAGATCCAGGGCCGTGATTAAACCGACCGCTTTTCCACCGTGTCGGGCAAATTACAGCAGCCGGGAAAATTGCCGATAATTAGGCGAACGATCGGGATAACAGCGTGGGCATTTGTTGGGATTAATTCGCTGGCAGAGAAAGTCGCGTGTTTCCGAGAAACTCGTCCCTCGTAAAGATGGCACGGAGGGGAAAAGCTGTCGGAGAAAATAGCACGGATTTTTCCTTAAGCCTGTTCTCGATTAGCGACGATGCGATTGGATCGCGTTTGAAGGGTGAAAGCGAATTTTAATCGGAGCAGAGGCTGGTGATTTATATTCCCTTTCTGGCAACGGGACAATGTCCGCGAAGCTCGAGAGCTTGCGCGATTTAGCAAATGAAAGCAACGAGCTTTTAAAATGGTTCGAGAGAAGGGACTCTTTGAAAGACGAAACCTTAAGCGAGGACAAAAGACCAGGCGAGGGAACGGTGTACTTTCAGAGCAGAGTAATCACGGGATATACTTCTTTATATGCTTCTTTCTCGTTAGCGCTCGGGACGCTTTTCAGAGACGTCCTTTCCACGATTCCCCGGCCGACGCAGCGTTTCGCTTGAAAAATATTTCACGTGAAATTTCAGATGATACCGGATTCGGAAAGCGTTTGTCAGACTTCCGAGGCTGCGGTCAGGAGCACGGACGTGTATCGCAAGATTAAGAATATACCGGAAGGGGAAGCGGCCTCGGTGACCGCGTGGAAGCGATATCAGCAACTGGTGGCGATCGTCGAGTCCAGGGGAGGAAAGTTCAACCGGAAGTCGATGATCGAGGCAATCTTTCGCGGAAATGATCTCGTCTACGCGAGCCACTGATCTCGGGATCAACGGCGTGGATCAACGTTGCAATTGTTTCTACCAAAGCGAGCGGATTTCTATTTATACAGTGGCGTAGAACCGTCCAAACCTCTGGAGCCCCTCGACTCGTTGCCACAGTGCCATTCAATCGCGTTCGCCGTGCAGATAGTAAATTTCCGTCTTCTTCGTCATAGCGTACGAGCAATTACGAGTCACGAGGCAACGAGTTGATCGATTACCCGCCGCGAGAATTATTTTTAACGCCTCGTTAATTAAGATTCGAGAACCGGAGAGGAGAGGAGAGTCCGTGGTCTCTCCGCGACGAATTCGTATATGCCCGAGTTTTTCTCGTCCCATTCGACGTCGAAACGAGGAGAATCGATTAATCCCTCTCTGCTCGAACGTGATCTCAGCTCGAATCGATACCCGTGCATTTTTTCCTCCTCCAATCGAATGGACAACCAGTTTCTACGCCACTGAGCAGCATAATTAGAGATACGATTAACGATGCCAAACCCTGTATTGCTAGTCAACGTGAGCGTAATAAAACGCAGTATACACTTTAATTAGATAATTAAGCGACGATTAGGGCCTGTCGGAGGGCGTGTAATCTCTGCAACAAGCTCGCGTTCGATAATGCGCGAGCCCCTGTTCGCTGGAGAAAAACAACGAAAATATACCTATACTCGATACACGTGATACAGTCATAATTGCAGTCAGGTAGCCGAGAGAGAATTTTACGATCATCTTCGACCGCGATCTTCAGTCGAAGCCGCAAAAAATATTTATCTTCTCGAAGATTAAGATTTTATCGCGTCTCTACACACTTTTCCAAGTACCTTCGCCAATTATAGAGAAGCTCTATTTCTATTTCTTCTTTCTATCGAGAGAAGAGAAATCGTAGCGTAGACACGAATTTTTTCCTTTACACGGAACTAGATGAATAAATTATAGAAATTTTCGTCCCACGTGTGATTTATTATCTCTCCTCTGTCCTCGCTGATTATTCTCTGTATCGACCGCCAGGGAATTGAACAGGATGGACGCACCTGCGATCACACGTGTTGCCACGCACGCATGTATATTTAATGAATTAAATAGTACCGTACAAATGTACAAGATATATACAAAACGATCTCCATACAATAATCGGAGGCGTGAATAGATTCTCCAAAATGTCTCACTTGCATAACGAACAGCCAATACGGGATTGTGAAAACAATGGGAGCACATATTTTACACATACTCTACACCATTCGCATTCCTGTTTAGACCTCGTCTCGTACCTACGCGGATCATAACTCAGCCTCGTTGCAATTTCGATTCCAGACCCATAACTTATTACGTCAACCGATCGTGATTTATAGGCAGATGACATAACGCGATGTATCGTTCGATTAAAAACGCAGAATCACCGTTTCCAACCAGTTTTTCCCTTTTCTGAATTTTATTATCCGCCCGTTTTCTCGTATCCTACGTTTCCATGCATTTCTTAATCGAATTCTAACTCGCCATAGTTAAGCTGTCGGCGATTATGAGAGCACTTAGCACCTTGATCGAGTTACCCCGATAAACCGATCGCTATCAAATGAGAAAACGAAAAGCCGACAATTGAATTAATTAACTTCTTTAACCGGATTGGCTGCATTCTTACGAACTTTCCAATCCGTCTGCTTCCGCGTAGCTGTTATATAATTTTCTAGATCTCAGACATAGAGGAACTGCAGCAGATTACCTCGCGATTTCTCCACGAGGATCGATCCGTGCTTTCTTCGAAGAAGAAACGTTTCGCACAGTCTTAACGAGTCGCTCGTACGAGAAAATCTTGCGCCTACGTTTTACAAAATCGATTCGTCCACGCGTAAGCTGAAACGCGTCTAATGCAACATCGGTCCTAATTTTTCTACGAGCAATTACGTTTTATTTCGAAAGAACACTTCGTACAGTCTTTTCATTGCTTTCGTAAACTCCTGTCTGTCGCCTCAGAATTGACTCGCTCTCTACCTATACAAGATACACCCTAGTTTCTTAAGAGAAAATATTTGCTTATATTACAATGAACACTTTGTACAATCCTCCCATACCAGTCTCCACACCCCATTGTCTTCCCGTCCTAATTTCTCCTCTCGTCGGAGATCACTCTCGACGTTAAAACGACTATCTTTTCCAGAGAACTTTCAAAAGAATTCTACTCCCGAGGACATCATATAAATTCGGTAACGAAAATCTTTTTAAAATCGGGCGCGGAGCCGCCAATGTCGTGCCTGCAGATGTCCCCGTTGTCCAGGTAACTGACGTCCGAGTTCTTCAGGGTGCTCTTCAGGCTCTCGATCGACAGATTTGGCAGTTTCCGATCCATGGTCAGCTTGTCGAGATCGTTCATCGAGTAACCGGGCCCTATTCTCGTCTTCTTCAAATGGTACGACTGTATACTCGGCTTCGTGTCTACCAGATTGCTCCTCCTCTCTTCTGTCCCGTTCTCGATGATCCTCGGCGTGAAAGATCGCATGTTGACCTTTACCTCGCCAGCTCTCTTCGAGGGCAGCAGCTCCACCTGTAAAACAGCACGTTCTCACGATCCTCGGTTACGCAATTGCTCGCCGACGAAAGGCCAATCATGTGCTGGATGAAGTAATTCCAATGGTCTTCGCGCCTTTCTTGATCAGCGTGTATAGGTAAGACGGAGATTGTTGCGGGCTGTGATTGCGAAGTACGTATCAGCTAGGTCTGTTGCGGAGTTTCGTGCGAGGAATGGGAGGCTGTGGCGATGGTGTACGACGAGGAAGGCAATGGGAATTTGGTGCAAGTTCAAACAGACTTGGACGATTAGTATTCCGAGTTTAAATCGCTCGAGGCTCTCTACGCGGCAGTATATGAACTATGAAAGGGTGCTGGGAATGTTACCTTAGTTCCCTTACGTTGGAAGTATTCGAAATCATCGTTAGCCACGGTGGTAACCGAGCAGCAGCTCCTGCTTCGACTCCTGCAGGAGCTCATAGTATCGAAATCTCCGTTCTCGAGGTCGCAGCTCTCGTCGTCGGACGTTTCATAACCATCGACTTCCTCTTGGCTCTCCTGTCTTTGCGTGTTCTCTTGCTCCTTCCTCTGATCCTGCTTCTTCGAGTCGTACGTCCTAGAGTCGAGCCCTGGTCGATGGTACCTGAGACGTTTCGCACCAAACATATTCGTCACATTCTTACTTAACAATCTCCTAACAAATAGATAGACCATGCTTACGATTGGCATCTAGCATGATCGAAGCTCTGGTTTCTCCGGAGAGCGATCCTGGGATATCGTGGTTCCTCCTGGAGACTGTTATCCAAGCCAATGATCAAATTCTCCAAGCCAAGTGCGCTCCTCGCGTGCCTCCTCGGTGGTTCCTCTCGAATCTCGTCCAGGCTCTTGGTGAATTTCCGTTTGCTGCAGGGGTCATCCAGCTGGACCAGGTTTTCCATGTTCTGACCAAACACGTCGGTACTGCCGATCTTCCGACGACTGCCCGGTAGTTCCTGAAAATTCTCGTTCGGCCTCGGACGCTTGTTCTGCTGCTCCGCGATGTTCTTCTTCGTGGCTTCGACTACGTTCGCATCTTGTCGCGGCTCGAAAGTCGAGCTGGTGAAGGAAGACAGCTCCGCGGGGAGAGAAGCGTAATTATTATCCTCGTTAACGGACTGCGGTCTGGGATAGTGCTGTATTCCCATCGTGATAGTGCCAGTCTTGCCTGCAACGTGATTATTTTCGTTATTACAGCGATCGTGATTAAGGCTATCGTAGATGCGAAATTGGAGAATGGTGGCGGAGAAAACGCGAAGGGGTGGATTTTCAAGGGCAGGAGGAAGGCGTAGTCAGAAATTCCGCGGAACGTGACCGAGAGTATCGATTGCCAGTTGCACAGTGGCCCATAATTCGAGGTATTTGTGCTATCGTTGGCGAGGAAACGGTACATTCCGGCACTTTCTATCGGCGGAAGATTATCGTCCCACGAAATTCCTAACGCGTGTTAACCGGGTCGCGCGATGGCTCGCGATCAAAAATTCAGAGCGTGTTCGAGTCGAGAGATAGTTGCCCGAGCCGACCGCCAGCTACTTGTCCGAGTAGCAAATAAAACGGCCCCTCTAGAAATCCGTGCATAAGAAGCTCCCGACAGAGGTGGCGTGGATCATTCGAACTTTAGAGGATGAAGCCTTGCACAAGAAACATCGGCAGAGGATTCAGGAATTTTCAATAAATATTCAGCGTTGCAACAGCATCGTCATTGTTCGCAAGATCAATATGCTTGTGAAACCTTCGCACATTTCTATAAATAGGAGTGGAGGTACGTTAGACAGAGTACATATCTCGAATGAAATTACAAGCTCTCGATACAATTAAAATTTTTCAGGATAATTTCAACGATTACTCAACGCGTACGTACGCCCATCGTTAATAGGTAATCGGTATACTTTAACACAGATGCATTTCCATCATAAGAGAAACTTATACCGTAGCAAATTATTTTTGTTATGGTTTATACAAAATACGAGAATCATTAAATTTACCGTTAATAAAAGTTCATAAATCGTTGAAGTAGAATCGTTGAATTAGAGAGGTAATTAGCGGAGTTGCATCTCGAGATCATTTGGATGGACATTATCCTGTGCCATTATCCACTCCGCTCAAACCTTTCCATATTATACAATTTCAAATACGATTCGCCGTTCATTTACTTAACAGTAATTCGGTAATAGTTAGTTATTCGAAACGAAGATTTTTAATCGTTCACTAGATCGCCAGTTTGGTCACAGTTCCATTCGCGCGAACGACTCTCTCGCGTGGATCCTTTGCAGAGATTTCGTGGTTCATCTGTCCCGACGTGGGTCCACGGGCCAAGTTGATTCGGTACTCTGTATTCTCGTTGGCAACAGCTCGAGCAGCTCGACATATGCAAAGGAAGATGGTCGATTTTGGGCCCACGGGCCAGGGTCTCGGTGCGTAGCCACCTCCACGTGGCGAGACTTGGTAATTGGCATCGTTTTGCGAAGATTTATGCTTGGAAAAGCATGCCAGGCCAAGACTTACACGCTCGTTAAGATATTTACAATTCAAAACTCCTTTTAAACCTTAAAAACCTGAAATGATTAGTACCGAGATGTAAACGAAGATAAATTAAACTACAAGTTACCGCAACTGGGAATTAGATTCCATATCCATTTCGCTTCCTATTAAAAATATTTTTCCTTAATAGACGCGCGGAACAGAAATTGCATCGTTCGTGAAATTAGCAACGACATTAATCCGCTTTGACAACGCTTGACTTTGCCGCTGTCCCTCGTGATGAATATACTTTTGTTGCCATATGACCTTACTTTTACGTAACAGCTATTCCTGGAAACGTTTTATCTGCCGGTAAACACATCGCGAATCTAAAGAACTGGAAATGTAAATAAATAATCGGAGAAGTCAAACGAGTCGAAAGTGATCAGCGGATCAAGCCTATCTTACGTATGAAACTCGTCATTTAAAAATCACACGTCGATACGTAATGTACACACTGCGTCGATTGCCAATCGAGATAACATCGAGTGTCGAAGAGATTTGGAGAAGCGAGAACGGAAGGAGCAAAGGAAGCGTGGAAACATGGAAAAATTAGTATACTCGCCTCTGTTCTGATGATTGTGCAACCGGCCGTAGAGGCTTCCGTTAGTCAAGGGGAACTTCAGACCGTGGTTCAGGTTCAACTGCAGCTTATACTCGGCGTCCTGCTCGAAGTGACGAAACTTGCCGTCGATGCCGCCTGAAATGGAAGCGCAGCGGCAATTTTTTCGTGAAATCGCGTAGAAACGGGCCGCAATTTCTCTCGCGTTGCGAAAATTCCCCGATCTATTAGCACGGCAAAATGGAGCACGCCAGTGAAACTAGCTGCGTGCATCTAATAAATCATTCGTGGCTGAAACATCGGTGCCGAACGATCGATGATCGAAACGTTACTTTCTAGCAACACCAGGGTGGAACAAAAGGGAAACGGATAAATGGCGCGAGTAAAAGAGAAATTAACCGCGCGGTATGCGGTTACCGCGATTGCGAGATTGTCGCGTAACTGATATTTCTCCTTGGCTATTACGCGTTGCACGTGCCATCCCATTAACGGTCCACGTTGCACGTTTTCACCCCGAAGTACGATGATAACGTTGTAAAAATAATTTACGGTTCGTTACGAGCGGATAAACGCTCGTTCGTTCGCGAAATCGGGAACGATCGGTAAGGGTGCGATTCCGGGGTACAAAACCGAGTCGAAAATGTGGAATAAAGATTTTTATCGAGATAGGTGCCTTCCTGGTCGAAGAAACGTCGAGAAAGAACGAAATGAAACAGGAATCCTAGATCCACCTACCGTGAGACAATCTCCTCGCGTGATCCTGCTTCGTGTACACCTTCGCCACGTAGCGGCAGAACATTTTGTCGAAGAGCGCGAGGAACACCGGCAAGAGGGTGTCCTTTACCAGAGGTAGCCAAGTCGCCAGATTCTGGGGCGTACAGAAGTCCCTCAGGAGACCCGGCTTGATGGATATGACCTGCGAGGGAAAAAGAAGATTGTTCTCCGCTATTACCACGCTCCATTGTTCCCTCTGCTCCATTCCTCCTCACAGTCATCCCTCTATTCGCCATTTCTCGTTTATCCGTTTTTCGCCCTGCTCACCCTCCTCGCCCTCCCGGCAAATAGATACAAATATTCAAACTTCCCAACATCTCGATTCACCCCCCGAATTTCATCCCCTGTCTCTCCATTTCCGCGCTTCCATTACCCTCGACTCCGCGCCCTTTACACCCCCATATATCTCGGCAGTCCTCGAGTCCCTTGGAGGAAACTCGAATCTCCGGAGACTGTACTACTCGCACGTGCGATCGCGCGGAATTTTTCGCAGCAGGCTGGAGGGGGTGGGTGGCAGCCTCGATCGATGATTTCCACGCGAAATCGTGTCAGGAACGAGTGGCGGCTTTCGCCGAGCGGAATGCAGCGGAATGCAGGCCGCCTAGCACGCGGCTAATCGCGTCTGCCCTGGACGCGTCGATAAACAAGCGACGCGTGCGCTTCTGTAATTCCGCGGCGAAAAGAGCGAGCTGGAGGCGGCGGAAGGAAGATGGAACGAGGGAAACGAGGGAAACGTCGAAACGCGACGTCTTACGTGGCGTACTTTCGATTTTAGCCAGCTAGCCGAGCTAGGAAGGGAAATTCGCAGTGAAAACTGCGTTCGGTCGCGCTTTCAAAAGCAGGGCGCGCGTATATTTTAGCATTTTTCCCCTGCCTGAATCGTGTAACCCTCGCGCGATTAAGTTTTGTCCTGTCTCTCGAGGCCGTTCGAAGAAATCGATCATTCCCCGACCTTCCGTTAAGGCTGTTTCCGAGGCAGGGAACAGGTGTAACGAGACTCCTTTGGAAAAATCCCAACACGCCACACGGTGAATATTCGCGCGGGCCTCAGTCCGGTTAGCATTTCAGCGGATAAAACGAGATATACGAGAATATTCCCGCAGACAGGTTGGAAAAAGCGCCAAGAAATCGGCTGGCCGATTACGCAACAATGAAAGTTCATAGTCGTATTTCGTATCTCTCGGCCAGTGCAGAAGTTAATGACAGGATCGACGCAAGAAAAGGTTTCTAGCCGCTTGGGAAATCGGCCTGGACTCGGCTGGATTTACATGGAATTACGCGCGAAATGAATTACGCGTGGTCACCGGCGAGAGAGCGGCCCGCGGTGATTACCGTGATTTTAATTCTGCGCGGCGATTACGCGCGCAATGGCTGATATGAAATCGAAACTAGGATACCTTAATTGGCGGATAGACGGGGCGAGCGCGTGTTGCGTGCCCGAGCTCGCGTTGGGTGCACCGAAAGTGGCTCTTCGATGGAAAGGGAAACCTCGAAATATCGTTCTATTAACACAGTGAAACCGTTTCTCGGACGTCGCAATGGAAATTTCGAATTTCTCTCCTGCTCCGAGATTCCCGTCGCGTGATCCGACGTGAACGAGAGAAGCAGAGCTCTTCACGGGTGCTATCCTCTGTTCAGAGGATCGCTTTGCTCTTTGGCTATGTAGATCCTGCGTTTCCATAACGGGCACCGTGTCGTCCGCGTATATGGCCGACCACGGGCAAATCTGGCCATATACGGGTACGGCGGCGTCCGCGTATATGGCCCGGAACACCAGCCGAATCTGGTCATATACGCAGGTGACGCGGTTCCACTAATCGGATAAAATCGCGTTAATATAATTGCAGATACTGGATAATTTACACTCGAAGATCTCGATAAACTCGCGGATACCTTTTGCGCTAAAATATATGAAGAAAAGCAGATGGTTGCGCGAGAAATGAACGGATAGAATTATTTTATTCCAACGCTTCGCGTGATTTTTAACAGCGTTATCGAATCTTATTCGTTATTCGAGTTACAGCGTTGAAACAAATGGTTGAGGAAGGATTAAAATTCGCCGTGCTAATAATCGTACAAGCAGAAGATCTGCGAGTAAATATGTATAACGGCGTTGACCTCAAAATTGGCACGAAGTTGGAAATTTTATAGAATCGCGGTGCTCGATTTTACCGAAATTCGTTGCACGATAGCAAGAAAAGAGCCCAATTTTCAAATGACTTTTTCCCTCGCTCGCCAACATTTGTTTCGACGATTGTCCGTGTTTGTGGCTCTCAGAGTCGCTAAAACTGGCGATATTCCAGCGCGAGTTTGACAAAACTGGTCTACATGGACCGCAGATAACATCGAGCCTACCCTCGACGAGAATAACTCGTGGTGCGTGACACACGCGGACAGATTCGTGGCCATATTCGCGGCACCGTGACCACCGAAAGGCAATCTAGAGTCAAAACCGACAGCCAGATTCCTCCCGATTTCCACGAGTTTTCGTTACGAAACACAGAGGAAAGTCTCCGCGAAGATTAGAGGCTCGTTTCTCGATCACGCCCACAGTGCTGGTGATTACCCCGGCAATTACTGCCGCGCAATCTCGTGCAACAGATTTTCTGCTCCGAATCGTTCGAAGAATACTCCTCGCGTATTCAACGCGTAATCACCGTTGTCCACGCGCGTGCAGCGCGCTCTGTCTCGCTTTTTCCTTCCACTTTCCGCCGCGCTACCATCACAGGCCTATTCTGCGAGTTTCTCCGATCAATTTCAGCCACGACTCGCGCGGAATCCCTCGCGGGTCCCCCTGCGAGGATCTGGCCTCGGCTTTTAATTGTCCGATGGAGAACGCGGGATCGTCACGGTGCTCGCGTCGCCTAGAATTCGAGCGAGTTCGAGCGAGTTCGAGCGAGTTCGAGCGACGCCGGCGTGCTGTATCTCTGGCTTTCACGCTGATCGAGGTCGACTCGGTTGACAGCGATTTGCTCGCGCGATCGTACGGGGTGTCGAAAGGAAAGTGCAGCGCGAGCAAAAAGCGATCGAAGGTCTGAAAGTTGGAGTTTATTCTGTGCCAGTGTCGCCGCTGGTAATCGCTTACGCTTCCGAGTCATCGTGAAAACGAGCATTTCCTCGTGCCGGCGAGACTCGCCGTCGTTTCACGTTCGTTTCGGAGAGCGCGAGCTTCGAGAGATCGAAACACGCTTGTAACGCTTCTTTTACGCGCGGACGATGACGGGGCCTCGATTTATGCTTTGCCGATTTCTAATTTACATCGTCCACGTGTTTACATAACGCGCGCGGGATGCGAACGCAGGAGTTAATGGGAAAAGTAAAATCGGCACGCCGCGAATATTCCTACGGCAATGGCGGCGAATTAACATATTAATATCATCGGTAGCTGGCGAACGTCGGAAAGGAGGTCGTTGAATGGTCTCAGCTGGATGTACCGGTGGAACGAAATTCCGTTTTTCAGGCTTTCAGGCGCGTTTCGAGGATCGTTTTCGTGAATGAAGATGGCTTTTTATGGGCCGAGGATGAAGCGGAAGCGAGAAGATGGATGCGCTTGTCGAGTTGCTGCTCGCAGGAATGACGGGGAGCGGCATGAATGAAGGAGATTTCGATGCCTGCATCGGAGCAACCTAATTCAGCGTTGGTCGCGGCGATAATGAACGGGATACGTCACACGGGCGATTATAAATATTAATGAGGAAGGTCAGGGGGAAGTTTCTCCGACGATGAGCTGCCATCAGACGAATCTTAATCGAGTCTGATATCGAGGTCGTCTTCCATATTAAGCTCACACTTTCGAATACACGCGCTATCGGTCGTCTATGATGTTGCTGCTCGTTCTCTCAGCTATAGTTCATCGCGTAGCCACGTTTCTACCGCTGCCATTTTTTTTAACGTCCATCCTGTCTCTCTCATAGTTCTACATTCCCCTGTTTCGCCTGTGCTACTTTTTCCATCCGTGAAATTTTCCTTCTTGCCACGCTTTTTCTATTCTCTTTTTAGATTTCCGTTACTTCTTTAATCGATGGAACTACCGCTTGCTTTCCTCTGTTAAAAAGTTACTAGAATGCACGGTAATAGGATCCATAGGGATCCCTAGAATCAGTTCGCTAGGATCAAAATGACAACGCGCTCACTAGAGATAGGTGTGACCCTGTCTATGAAAGGATCCTTCAGACACGTCCCTGGAAGAACTCTCCAAGTGGTCGGAAATGAATTTGGAGGAAGTCGACCGCCGATAGTAACCACCACTCATCACTCGTGACTAACCACAGGACACCAGGTACTTGTCCGAAAGATAAAATGGGCCACACAGCTTGGGACAAGCTGGTGTGGATGAAAAATCGAAGGTAAACGATAATTGGATTTCTAACCACCTCGTGAAAAATTCACCGTAGTCACCTACCCTTCCCAAATCTCGAGAACAGTTGCTTAATCTCTTACCTTACGATTCAAGTTCCGAAGGCGCGTGCCATAATCGAACAGCAAAGTCACACAATCACACGTCGAGTTACATCGTCCGAACGCGGCAAAGAATAACAGGCAACTGACAAGTTTCAACTCGTATCGACAGGAAAACATTGACAGAGATTAACGATCACACGTCGAATTTTGTCCGAACGTGACGAAGAATAACGCGTCGACGAAAATTAACCTCGAGCCCGTATTGTTTACGTTCAACTCTACCTACAGACTACGCATCTCACTCGTGATACTCGAGTTTGGCCCGATTTCCTTACCACGTATCTTACTCGTGATATTCGTGTTTGTCCCGATTTCCTTACCACGAGTCTCACACGATATCGTAAGCGAAGGGGTTAAATTTGCGAGGTTACTCTGCTACTCTAATCGATTGTCCTTCGATAAGCTATACAAAGATGAATCGGACTTTTAGCGACAGTAAATTTTCTACAGGCTGCATTGGCGTGAAATTCGACACAACTTTCGCGCTTTCTTCTATCGAACGTGTTCGTATGACATTGGATAAAGCATTACGCATGCTTCGATATGAAAGAAAAGTATCAGTTGTTCGTTTGTCTTCCTCTTTCGGCGTGCCGACTTTCTCGTTGATGAACGGAATTCCGGTGCAGGAGAAAGAATAAAACCGGTGATTCGTTCACTTCCGGAGGACGCGAACTCGAGCTGGGTTCCTGTTTTCAAGGGTAACCCTTGCTATCCACGCGATCGAATAATACAAAAGGAGACATATCTTTTCAAACGTTTCCGATATCTAGAGCTAGCCAGTGGTACTATCGACTAGATCGCTTTTTAATATCGAGGAAAGCAAACGGTTGCAATTGCGTGACTCGTGTGTCACGCGACGAGGTATATCTTTATAAAACAATCGCTATAATCGCATAGCGATTTATCGTGCTAATTTAACGAATGAACTAAGTTAGTAAGCAGGCCCGTGTAATTGTTGCTTTTTAATCGCGCGTGAAAGATAATCGGAAATAAATTAGACCCGAGGGTTTTAGTCCTGTAACACTGCTGCGGTTCGCTGATCAGCTGCAATTTCGTGCTTATTACGAAATCCGTCTCTTATGGTCGATAGCCCAACTCTCGTTATTCTCATCGATCAATGAAATAGAGACCATTCATTAAACGTTCACCGCTTCCACGAGAAATACCCTAATAATTAAATCAAAAAAGGAAAAACGAAAAGACTTTCCACATTCCTCGATAGAAACTCGCAGAAAGAGTTTAAAATTACATTAAAATTCCAAAAGAAGAACGGAGAAATATTCACCAGAATCGGTAGGTACTGGAAAACGTAGCAGGCGAAGAGAATACTGTAGATGGTCGATTTTCCACTGGCTTCGTCGATCTGGACCCTCTTCTTCCTCAGACAAGCTCTGCTATTGGTGGATCCACTGGTGCAGGATCCACTGGAGGGATCCCAGTGCTGAGGGTGACACTCGAACGCCCCGGAAGAGTTTTTCGAGCTGGTCTCCGACAGATCCGACACCGACTTCAAGAGCTCGGCCTTTGGCGTGCGACAGATGGTCCTGATCAAAGCTGTCAGCACACTGATCACGGACGTCGCTACCAAGAGACATCGCAGAGAGTTGACAAAGACTCCATATTTCAGGGAGATCTCTTGAGCCAGAAAGACGCAGTGATCCGGCTCGAAATTGAGGACGCCAGTGACACCAACGCAGGCGCTGATCACGCTCAGACTGACCAGGTGATACTTCAGGTGATTCTTCGTGAGATTCGCAGCCTCGTCCCCGATGCTGATCGCGGTGAAGATCGCGATCGAAGTCAGGGTGAGCTCCTGCAGGATGCTGGACGAGTTTAGTATCCAAACCAGGGTCGAGCAGAATTCTGTGAACCGACAAAGCTTCGATTGGTCTCCGATCACAGCAGATCACTTGCTCCGCAGCCAGACCCATGTCTTTCTGCCTCTAACTCAGCGATAGAGCCGCAGATAAGATACTATGGTTCGTTGTTTCGTTACCTCCGAAGTGATTACTTGGTCGAATGAGCGTAAGAATGGCGTAGAACAGCAGTCCCAGCTGGTGGACCAAACTCTGCGAGAGGATGGCTACCGTGAACACGTCGACCTTCCTCTTCGCCGACGATGGCTGGTTCTGATAGATCAGAAGCGACCAGGATAGCAGCAGGATGCATATCGGAGAACCTACGCAGGTGGGCAGCCATTCTCCTACCTCGCTTCGCATCTCTGAAACGAAACCACGCCGCTTTGTCAGCGATTATAGCAAACCAGTCGCGAGGAAGGATGTACGTTCTAATAGGCGGAAGAACACCCACGCTTCAAAGATTAACAGTCCTTTCGGTTGATCCGCGGGGAAAGTACAGAATTTCCTGCGAGACTCGGAGGATCGAGGCAGACGAAATGGAATCACTTCGATTCGACCAATTACGTTCTTCACGCGAAGTAATTTCGCGCTAATCGTCCGTCTCGATCTCCTCTGCCAGCAGTAGTTCGCTAGGAAACGGAACGAAGTTTACGAGCGATAAAACGAACCGGGCAAACTATTCGTTAAGATACCCTCGATCTGTCCCAGTTTGGAAAGAAAACGAGATCTCGAGAGATCACGGCTTAGCTGGCCGAAAAGCGACACACAGCGATCGACGAATCGAGAGGAAAGCAGGGGCCAGAAGAGAAGAGAGGAGAGGAGAGAAGAGAAGAAAACGCGAGGGAAATTACGTAGACTGAAGGGAATCGCTGGTTTCCTCGGCGATTCAGAGAGCAAGGTTCCCGTCAGTGAGAGTGGCAATGCCTTAATCTCGATGAAAGCTCTCGCAATTAGCGTCGTACGCGTCGAATTATTACATCCTCGTGCTCGAGGAAGAATGGCGGGAATGATTGCTAATCAACGAAGTTATTACCGCGGGAAGGAGGAAGTACACGGCTGGTTTCACGTACAAAATGTCAACGACGAGAGAGAGAGAAGAAGGTAAACCGAGGAGAAGATGCATCGAGGGGAGACCCGTGTATCGCGATTTTTCTTCCTCCTTCTGGGTATTCAGCCACGGGCTCTGCCTCTGGTCGCTTCTTTCGCCTGCACCGGCCGCTCTGCAACTTTCTATTCCGCGTGCGAACCGTGGTCTAATTTATTATTGGAACCGAGTCGACTCGGCGAATTCCGAAAGATCGCACGTTTCCACTCCAATTTTCATCGGGATGAACCGGTCTCCGCTACTTCGCTCGCCGATATTCTCGTTGGAAAAACGGATATCCCTAGCTACGTACGTGGCTCTGGAAAAATAAGAACAGTTTTACAGCTGAAGGATTGAAAATTGCCAGGATGAAGGCGAGAAGTATCGCTCGGTTGCGCAAATTCTCGTGGACTTTATCACAAGTCGATTGAACTTTTTCACCGCAATATCGCGCGCGAGCTTGATCGTTTTACCTCGGCGAGACATTTGCAGCGATTGTTACGCGACGAGGAAATTTCTCTCCGGGGCTGTCAGTCAACCGAAGGCTCTTCGGAGGCAATTTCTTTCCGGCCGGGCAAAGAATTTACCAGGGTCGTGGAGGTTTCTAAAAAAAGAAAGATCCGGCGGGCAGCCGGGAACGAATGGAAACACGCGAATAACAGGCGAATGGCTCGTGAAATCTTTGCCCGGCCTGTTACTTTCTCGTGGTCCTTATCTCGAACGCATTATCGATCGAAAATTATAAATATGTATCTTTGATCTTCTGTACTTCCGAGCGGCCAAACGCCTCTTTCCTCGTTCCGAAACTGTGCACTTTCACGGGGAGCTAACGAGCACAGGCAACTGGGAACTGAATTTTCAAAGCTTCTCGATTAGAACGATCGGAATGAATAAGAAGTCTTCCGTTTCCGTCGCGGAAATATATTCGAATGTTCGCGTCGAGATACGGTCCGATTACAGGCAGGCGGAAGATCTCGATCCCTCGTGCAGGAAGTGGTCCAAGAGAGTGGATGGAGAGACCTCGCGAAGGTATTTCGGTTGCTGTAACACCTCGGGTGACGTTTGGACGGAGTGAAATTAGATTCGAAGTAGAAAAGTCACGGAAACCAGGTTAATTTTCCTTCCACTGATAACAATGTCGTTCGAAGAAACCAGTCTGAAGATCTTGTCTCTATTATACTCGGCTCTTTTGCCCGATGTGAACGTCATTCTTCCTGCTGTTTCTGCCGGAAGTAGGTTACGGCGAAGAAAGTCCACAGAAACGTGCGCGGCTGTATGGTAATGTCATAAAAAGGATTTACTTTCGCAGGAATTTCGGCAGGTGACTCGACATTTTCGTTTACTTTCCGCACAAAACGTCCCTGTCCTCGTGTCGTCCCTCGAATCTCCGTTTCCTCGGAAAATGAACAAACTCTCGAAAAGTTATCCAAGACACGATCCAAAGGTAGCCAGGGGCTGCTAAAAGGACTCGAATTCCTTTTCTTCTTACGATAAGATTCCTACGGAATTCCTCGGACATCCGTCCAGGTTGAAAAAATGAAGAAGGAGAAATAAAAGAAGAAAGAAGAGGGAGGAAAAAGAGAAAACCAGTTTACGGAACAAGCAATTTATATAGCCTGACGTTCCTGCTGACCATCGCTTCCTAATCACGAGGATCGCGGCGCACACAGATAGAGGAACACGTTTCTAACCGGTGTGCTGGTCCACGGATTACGAGACGTTGTGGTGAGAGGTGTGTCGTTCGATTAGGCTGGAATGCTGGGAGGTGTAGCATCGGGCAAGGTCAGAAAAAAGCTCTCGTCGCAGCGAAGCCACATGAGATCATCGAGGAAGACGCTAATATCTGCCAGGCTTGACCCTATTCTGACCAAGGTGGAACCAGTTCTAACAAAACAAAATTCCTCTCTCGAATCTGTCCACGTTCTCGCAGCTAGGAACTAAATCGACAAACCGGGAAATCGAGCAAAGTGCAAACACGTTAGACTCGTTGCTGTTATCTCGAAGTTCAGGCATAAGAGGCGTAGCAAATCCGAATCACGTGATAGTCAGTCGAAGACGCCTATCAATTTCTCCGGATCGTGAAAGGCGTCGTGCTAAAATACCTCGTACGGCAAGTAGCCAGGCGTTTAAACACCGTAAACACGCATTAAGTGACCTGGTCTGAGCCAGACGATCAAAAATAATTCCCTCGTTTTCGTTTCAGCTATCCTGCTCCATCTACACTATCCTCGAGGAACTTTGCCCGGTAGATTTAACTTCCTGAAACTCCTTTGCGCTGCAATTTATCGGTAGCCGTTCGAGATTCAATTTCGAGTATCACAGGCGGTATTCGCGAAGCCCAGGGAACGGCAATTCCCGCAATTACCTCTAGTAGGATGAAATTACGTTTCATGATTGTGACCTCTGGCCAATTAGGGCTTCTCTGTCGAGCAATCAGCCGGCCTACGTGAAAACGATATTTAGTGTCACGAGTAACGTGCCCCCGGCAAAACTGGATGCTCTAACTCGGTCATGTGAAACTCTGTCGCCCACTCTTGCACTGTGTCTCCCGTTCCTCTATGCTTCTTTATCTCGCGGAAGGAATGCCTCTGTCTCCTCTTGGGCTTGGAAAGGACTCGTGGCCTCCACCTTGAAACCAATTCACACGATGGTTATGCACGATCCTTCGAGCAGGAATTCCGTTTGTCGGAGTAAAACGAGAAGAGGCCGAGGTGTACGGCTTGATCGACGTACGCGAGGCACGCATACGTTTCTGAATTCGGCCGTTCGGGCGAAAACTGGTTTCCAAAGAATTTCTCTGTCCATCGAACGAATCGAAGTACAGGTGAGGAGAGAACCGAGCAATCGGTCAAGACGAACGTTCGAAGAAATTAAAGCGCGGGTGAATCAGAGGATCGGATATCAGCATCCATAGTTGAGGCAGACGAATCGCACGGTAGCTGCGACTCGATCCGAGATAATTCTAGCGAATTAGACCCTTCTAATTCGAGTCGTTGGCACAGGCACACGGGGTGACTGCATCGTGGGACAAAAGTGGGTTACGAATACCGGCGAGAAAGTAACCGAGAGTCGATCTGTCGTGTCGTCGAGAAAGATTAGGCGCGGCCGGTTTGCATCAACGATCACATTATCGGCGCGACGTGCCTTCGCCGCTTCGTCCACCGTCTCCGAAGATTCAGGACGGCCTCTGTACGGCTTCGAGTGCTCGATGCATCGATACTTTTTGCAGCTCGAGCCACTGTCGGGTACGTGCGTGCCAAATTCCTCGGCCAAACGTAACCGCGCTGTCTATGTTCCGTGTGGTTTCGAGGTCAGGGAAGAACGGCTATTTCGCCAACTAGGAATCTCTTCTTCGTCCACAGAATCTTCGCTTTCCTCCATGCCGATGTAGAACGATCGATGATTTTCACGGGACTACGTAACACCTACTCGCAAGTCTTTAGGTCAAAACCATGGGATATTAGTAGAAAAATAGGATAAGAATATAATTTACCGGAATAATTCGCTGTCTCGCGTGGGACAGTACCGTAAGAAAGAACTTGTCTCTCCTACGTAACGAGAGCCAGCAGAAACGTTTGATTACTTCCTCGTACTCTTGGCGAAATGCACGCTGTTATTCTTGAGGAATCCGAATTCGAAGCGTGCCTCGTTAGACCCTAATCGGGGTCTAATCAGAGAGGAATTAGATTGTAGCAGAAGCTAAAAGAGTAACATCCTGCGAATCAGAATCTCGGAATAAGAGCAAATTAGCATTTCTCCGTGAAACGAGCATAATTTCGAAATTATAGTGCCGGGGTCGCCGTATCCGATTGAGAACTGCATTTACATTGTTATGCTCATTGAGCGAATTAATGCACCGTCCATAAGCTGACGCAAGGACGCGAGGCGGAGATGTCCTTGATATTCTGCGAATCATTTCCGTCGTTGGCTTGCGATGATCGGAAAAAAAGGGAAAAAGATAAAAAAGATGGGGACGAAAAGTGGGAAGTGGGAAGAAAAGTTGTAAGAAAAGTAGCAAGAAATGTAGCAAGAAAAGTAGCAAGAAAAGGAAAAAAAAATATAATTTGGTACTCACTGCAGAGTGTCAGTGATTATGCGGAACTATCGTTGCCGTGGAATGCAACCGCATCGCTATTCAGAGCCTGCGGATGCGCGCGATCTCGATCAATCGGATCCTCGTAGCCGGTGCGACGCGATTTCTACGTTTTTGCTTCCGCCTCTGGCATCCTCAGCCTCCTCTGTTCTGCTCCAAGTATCGCGTCAACGATTATTCTAAAGATCGCTCGACGTGTCTAGCTACCGATGATCACTTCTAATCCAGGAAATGATTTTCTGTTACACTTTCCGTTATAACTTACACTAGAACAAAAATACTCTGGTACCCGATTAAAAAGAGAGGAAGAAAGAAGTGAAAAGGGTGAGAAAAAAATAATTCCCGCCAAAAAAAAAAAAAAAGGTACGCAAACTAATCGCCGCACCGGTTATCGATTCTTCGTGGTATACGGAGACCAAACACTGTGGACCATTTTTTCCCCTTTTTTCGAAAATGGACCGCGCAGGACAATCCTCGTGTTTGCTTCGGATATATCGATCGATTCGAAACTTTCACTGTTTAGGGTACCCTTAAAATTTCACTGGACCATCGGGTTTCCGCTGCAATATGGGCGCCGATGTTTTCCAATTAAATCGCGAATTTCTGTCACGAGATCCACGATCGACAGTCGACACATACGAATGATCAATGAGCGGAATTTTTGCAGCTGTCGTTCAACCTGCAACGAAAAGGACGAACACGTTTACACGGTACCAGCTGTGATCGAGCGAGCAATATTGCCGCGAAGAAGCCCGGACCGGGACTGACTGGCCATAGGATTCATTTGGGTCAGCAGCACAACGTAGTATAGCGAAGGCAGGGCTCCGACTATACTATCTGTTACACGGCGAAGTGAAGGTGCAGTGCCGTGTGTTTCTATAACGGAGCTATCTTCGTGGCGCGGTTCGATTCTTCTTGCGATCCCGCGATTCGACGCTCGGCCGTTTCTCGCGCTAATAACTATCTCGTGAAATTCGACCAACTTTCATTAAAAGAAAAAGAAAGAGAAAAATTCTGCCGCGTTTTAGATGATTTTATCATGCCACGAGAAACGCCGCGTTTTTGCCGCGCCTCTATATTTGTTTAAATAAAAGTTGGACAAAAACGAGCAGTCTTGTTTTACTTATAGGTAAGACTTTGACGTTGATTTATAATGCTCTTGAGTGAAACGTACGACGATGCAGGAAAACAGAGGAACGTAGGAAAACGAAGCTCTGGACTCCACAGGAACGTAGTTAACACTTTATTCGCATTTTAGATCTAACTCTTTAACAAAATTGCTTTGGCTCACTTTTACGAGTCGTCGTTTCTTTTTAAAAAGAAAATATATATGTATCATACATAACTGCCTCTCTTTTGGGAAAAATATTCTCTGCAATCTCACGAGGTATCTTCGATTTGTCACGTTTGAACGGTCGCTTGATTAACCTAAACACTCTCAAGATTGATACTCGACGAAATTCTTCGGTTTCAACTCTACGTAATAAGAATTGTCGAGCTGTAGAACGACGTAACGAATATTTACAAAAGTCCTCTTAAAGGGATAAACGTTCCCTCGAAACAGTATTGGACACAAGGGTCGTTTTCCAGCTGCCTTTGCGGTCCCATTGTCTATCAAATCCCACAGGTCGAGCATCTGGCAGTCTTCTGGTCTGAAATACAAAATCCTCGTTTGTTCGACAATCAAGAAACTTGCTCGTTAATTCCATCGACTTCCAAAATTATTTCACATTACAGATTTGCATAGCCGAAGCACAGTGTTGCATCCAGCACAACGTATCCAACGTTTAAGTTCCTCAGGGTGATGTACACCGATGTGACGTCTTTTCTGCTGAAGATCTCATAAACTTTCATCGTTCGATCTCTGGAACGGAAACCGGATGATAACAAATACCAAGAGAGATATTTATACGCTTTACAACCCAGGGAATAGCAAGCTTATGCACCTCATCTCTTTGCTCTCGTAGTAAGGGTTATTGACGATCGGCCTACCCGTAGAGAGCATCAAGTTTGCCATTAAAGACATTTTTCCAGCAAACACGGCGTCTTCAGGCGTGTTCTCCTTGATCCACTCGAATAGTTCCTCTTGTTCGATATTACTGTACTCGCCTTATTACCGAGATGAAAAGTCATATAACGAAGAAGCTTATTTACTATTGAATTTTTCTCTAGCGTGGTAATTACCTATAACGCTTCGTTCTTCCTGTAGTACCTTTAATCCGTGGTAAGATATCGCGGATATCAATACAAGAGTAACGGCAGTCTTGGTCATCTCGCTTTTTAAACCGAATTTTTCCAGATATCTGTTCGCGCAAACCGTGCCGGCTATTATACAGAGATGGGGATTCATGAACAGCTTCAGTCTCATGATAAAAACCGCCATGATGATGAAAGCACCGGTCTGCAGGCCGTTGTAAGCCAGATCCGCTTCTATGCATCTAGGGTATCCTTTGATTTTGTAATTCCTATACCAGAAATAGACCGCTAATATCCCAGCGAGTATGGCAGTCGGTAGAAGAGACGTTTTTATAATCAACTCGTAATTTCTGTACTGGAGAAAATCGAATTCGGGGGAACAGGTGTACAGCATCGTGTGAAAGTCTTTGTAATTGGTTAATTTTGCTTTAAGTAAATTGAACACATGTGCGTTGTCTTCGGACAAGGTGCTGCAGAACGACTTTAAATCCACTGTCCACGCGATTGTGAGAGCAATTTCGGTAATCGTTTGGAATGTTTTACCAATGACAGGAGACATTTTCTCTGTTAAGCTCAAAGCCTTGCTAGTAAGTAGAAGACACAGGTACAGGGAGTCGAATAAGGTGTAAAAGTCCGTGATACACATTGCTATCACGATGGACCAACAGTGTACTATAAAAATAGAGCTATACAGACTGTTTGGAATTATTCTTATCCATTTTAATATCAACAGTGCAATGATTTGAGTCGTGAACACGAAATGGGAAAATTGCCAACAACATAAACTAATTACCGTTGCAAAACCCATATTCTGAAAGAATGAAATTGCTTGTTATTTTACGACAAAGACATCCAGGTTCCATGGAACGTTATTTGATCGTATAACTCAACACACCTGAAGTAAATTTCTGGGCACATTCTGTGGATCACGTACAGTACCCTCTCTAAGAATCACAGTCAACATGTACATTTGTCCAAGCAATACAGGGTATGCAAAACTTTCTCTCAAGGGTGGCGACCATTGGACACGAGTGCATTCATTGTGATTGTAAAAGAAGAAAAGTATCGTAACGATTCCACTCTTTATACCATTGCCAAGGTGCACAGCATAATAGAACAATATAGCTGCTGTAAATATAGTTGAAATCCAAACAATTTCTAAGTAAAAATAAACTGGAACACTCAGACCCTCGCAACTGGTCACCGGTGGTAAGCCTTCTCCTTTATCTACCTGAAAGTGATTCTTTTCTAGATCTCCCATAGAAAATGAAGCTCACATTTAATGCATACAGAGTCTGTATCGTTTACAAAGATCCACAAATAAATATCATTCAGATAGCGTATCGTTTGTTCTCAACTCTGTATACAAATCCAACAAAATCGAGTCTCACTTGCCAACACTGCTCTACAGGCATTATCCCCAGATTCTTGGCACAATGATAAAGATGTCCAATTACTAGCTGTAAATCATCAATTCTGGCTTATACACTTCAACCTTTGTTATCTAACCAAGATGAACATGCATCATCTGGTTGTACGATACCTCTGGTAGAATGCTATACTTTCTAGCCGCATTGATAACATTCCCGTATTCCGAAATATTATCGTGACTAATTTTTCTTATACCATCCATGAACGTTTTCGACTCTGCGATCGTCTTGTAATACGAATAGTACATTCCCTGAACAAAAGTAAACAAAACATACCTGTTACTCCGACGAATATTTGATCAATTTGTCGATATCGTATGAATCTCGTACCATTTCCGTGCGGAAGGACATTTCTCTCTCGATCTCGGATAGATGCGAAAAATGCCGGTCATTTTCGAACAGCGTAGACACATGCCACCGATGGACAAACCCAAATGCCAAACCTATCACGGGAGATTAGATGATTTTATGATAACGCTGACCAGGAAACCACACAACTAGCCTTCATCTTTCGCGAGGAGGCTTTTACCTATGATATCCACTGCTAATTTGTAAAAATTCACGGATATACGGCACAATTTTTCAGCACCTTTACGCTTCTTATCACTTTCCATCGCCATCTTTGGAAGGCGGTTGAATTCAATCACGTGACCGCGTGGAACATTTGCGCGCCATTATCCATGCGATTTTGAAACGCCTATCGATCGTTCGATAATCGGTTTGGCTTTAATCGATACTTGTGCAAAAAAGGTTACGACAAAAGTATGAAATTTCATCGTAATTCTCTCAAAAGAATTATATAGCGACAGTGGTAAGCGTACATACAACTGTAACACATTTATGAAATACAGAATATTTCCATAATCGTAAAAGAATTTTACGCATATAATGTGTCGCAATTTCTATGCGTAGGAAACAAGAGTCTTGACAGAAAAATGTGTCATACGTTTGCGTCGTTAAATCACCAAGCTGGAACATTAAGAAGATTTCAACAGCTGCTTAATTTTCGAAGGCGGAAATGAACTTCCCTCGCTTGAAACAGTTTCTACGGCCCTGGATGCGCGCGTACAGCCAAGCGTGCATTGGCACTCCCGTTATCGATCAGTCGCGTGTTAGTCCACCGTGACATGGAGGATCTCCTGCTGCAGATCGTCCGAGAATCGAGCAATGCGAAACTACAAAACTTGCGGAAGTCGGCGCAGGAAGCGTATGGTGAGTCAACCTAAATGATTCCATAATCTTAAAATATATTTCACAGCAAAGTAATGGCACTTGTTCCATCTACGCGATGCTGACTGACACCTGGAACAATTGCACTCACCCTACAGCATTTCAGTCACCACTGTAATATCAATTGTAATTCTCTATGTATCAACGAGATATTTCTCGTCGGTTTGCAACGAAAGTGTACAACATATTGAAAGAAAAAAGAATACTACCACGAAGATTAATTGGCTTAACACGTTTTCGCAGATTTCCTCGACAAGCAGCAAGGGTTGTTACGCGATCCACCCCACGAGTTGCGAGCAAAATGTCTACACACGTTTCAGCTAGCACTAGAAACGAAGAGGAGCAAATTCGTTGCCTTTGGTCTATCGGGATTACATGTGAGTGTTCCATTGATTTTTTCCTCTTTCTACCCATATTGCGGCACCATAGTATCGCGTACATGTAATTGACGCATCCGCTCGCGGGAAGGAACCTCGCGATAAAACGAAAGATATCGACGACCTGCTATAACACTTTCGAGCAGGTTTTAACGAGTTATTCTTCTGTTATCCTTCGTTTTAATTCGCAGTGCTCGTACATCATATACGTCGCAGTACATTCTTCTCGATGAAAGATTAATATAATTTCAAAGTTATTTCAAATATTTTTACCAAATCCTATGCAATAAATTATACGTAGTTGACAAGAATGTTTTGCATTTAGAGAATGTTAAGGGATGACAGATTCCAGTCACCCTACGAGCCAGAAGATGATTCCCTCTGGCTACCCGCGCAAATGTTGCACGCGATGAGTTCCATGTTATCACAATCGGACGATACGCAGACGGATATGCTGAAAGTAAGCTTGAGTTTAATCAAAATTCGTCAAAGTTCACTGAAAGATGTTCCATATTTTCATTTCATACTTCAATTTCCATAGGTTCTGTTACAAGTCGCCTGTTCTTCTTATTGGACAATGAACGGTCGTCTGATAATCGCCATTCTCACTACCTGCTGCGAGGCTTTCGAAAATGGGAACCAAGCGGTGAGGACCGCTGCTCAAGCGGCAACCAGTCAAACGTTGAGATCTTTCTGCCTCTTCCTAGGTAATTTCCTTCCTTATTAACATTCGCAGCGCGTGCCAAGATTTCGTGATTGCTCTCGCGAAATTTTTCACACGCTGGATCGTCGGGTTCAACGAAAGTTTGATCAATAAATGTTACGCTCGCGTGACCGGTGAAATGTTCTTCGCGAATTCCGTGATCATCGAACGATTTCCTCCGAAACACTTTCTCGAATATTTTTTCTCCCTTTACGCGGAAATGTAATGAAACGAAGAGTTTCTCGTGACAGACGAGGAATGCCAAGAAATGGACGAGAATGCAAAGAAGAACAAGAATTTATGGGAGAGAGGCGTATCTTGCTTCAACGAGGCCCTGCCGATACTTCAGTACATCTGCAGCAAGTTGGACGAAGCTCAAAAGTGAGAGATACAGAAATTAATTTTAACCGAAATGTACATGTAACTTTAGAAAATTCTATTCCAGTAATGGAAGAAACGGGAATACCGTGGTGTTTCTGCTGGAATGTCTGCACACTTTAATCTCCTCCCTGCCACAGAAAATCCATACGAACGCACACTTTACCACCTTCCTCTGGCAGAAATTCTGTCCAGCGTTGATAGCTTTTCTAGGCACTCCGCGGGTCGATAAGACCTTCAGCTCCAGGGAGGGAAAGGAGAACGAAATTGGACGAGGATCTGGATACTTGGCCACGTCGTTGAGTTTTGATAGTCACCAGGCGAAGACTGTCTACAAGTACGTAAACTTAGATATACATGTTGCAAGATGGAAAATAAATTTTTACCTGAAAATCAATTTTTATGTTCAAAGCATCGGAACGGAATTGGTTCGATTGGTAGGCTGCGTTGGTCCCCTTCGTTCAGTCCTGGAGTCAGTATTTCATAGAATGCTGCTATATCCTCCACTCCAGCAACGTTTAGAGCCTTTGAAAGCTTTGAAAGAGCTCCTGCGAAGTCCTAGTAGGATGGTCGACTTCACTGGTCCGTTGTTGGTGGAAGAAGATAAATGCAGTCACATTCAGAGTGATATGGCTTTGATGAGACTGTAAGTGATTATACTAAGCGAAAGGTTTAAGCCAGGCGAGGATAGCGAGGATAATTTACATTACAGAGCGATGGATTCCATCGAGGAGTCGACAACTGGTAATTTGAGTACGTTGCATGCCAGCGTGTCGTGTGTAGTTGCAATGCTGTCTGCTCTTCAGGAATTATGCGAGGGGAAGGCTATTAATCATACCTATACGTGTACGATCAATAGTTTGTACGAAGACCTGGAATCTTGCGATTACAAGGGTCCTTTGACTTATCAGAGCATGGCACGGTTGCCAAAAACCTACAGGTGAATCTTTAATTAATTCGGATAAGCCGTACATTGTCGAAGTTACTTCATAGATGAATAATGGCACTGTCGGCAGGATCGGTAACGAATATCCGTAAAAATCTCTGGTAATTTGTCTCTAGAGAACAGTTGGAGCTCATGAAGAAGGGAATAGGCTCTGACTCTGACTCTTCGGGACATGGTCCATCGGAGGATGGCGATTCAACGGACACGGAAGGGCCACAGAACGAATCCGACGAGGTCCAAGAGGAGAATAGCCTGGAAGACAACGACTATGCTATAGAGAACGAAAGAGAAAGGTTAAGACTAGAAAAATTACCAAAGTGTCTTCACGTGGGTCGTCAGGTGGCCGATGAATGCAACGTAGATATGGAAAGGCACAATGCCAGGAAATTCGTCAGGACTCTGAAGTGCGACTTGATCCCCATGATGTTGAGCCTCAGAAGCAATATAGAAGTCGACGAAGCTTTACAGAACTTTGCTTCGGAATACTGTCAAGGTACGGTAATCTTATACAAGGAATACAGAGATATCTTTGTTTAAAATATAAGGAAATACCCATTACCATTCGCAGGGGTCTTCACAGCTCAGCAAAAGATGCAGGAGCAAACGGACACCAGTACAGACTCGTGTGCCTTGATTACGATTATGAACGCTGATGGAATTTACTTGGCCACCTATGCAGCGTTGTTGTTGAACTTGAAGTTGATTAGGATTAATTACTACCACGAGGATAATCGACAGGTTCCCATCAGCGAGGTACCAACGACGTGCATGCTTGCTTGAACATTCCTATTGCGATCTTCGTGATTTGTGAAAAGATTTTGTCCGATTCTTCAGGAACAATTCGTGGAGGAAGTGCATGGATCTGGAGTTCTGGTTTACCTCTCAGCAACCTGGTTGTCCGAGCTGTATCAACAAGTGTTGGCCTGTAATCTGCTCGAGAAATGTGGTTACAATTCGCATTACACGGAGAACAATGCTTTGATAAACGTGTTAACTGGTAAATAAATTTTCTGCAATGCAAAGAAGAATGCTGTAAAGCCTGGCTGCCAATTGAAATTCATTTTTCTAAGATGTTGACGGGATTCCTGGAAGCCAAAGAGGTGGACAGCTCTTGTCCGATTATATCAGACTGGAGAAAGCTCAGCTGTCCCGAAGCGAGCCAACTCCCGAAGCAGAGGCTGGGGCGAAGCTTTCCAGAAGAGTGTTGACGTGTTGCTGGGGAAGTATGATGACTGTCTTGACGACAGGATTGAATCCTCCTAAGGAACAGAACAACAAAGGAATTTTAAACAGAGACGGTGGTAGACGAGGTATAAGAGACACCGTGATCTTATCGTTGGAAGGTCTTCACAAGGCTGCGATTCTGAGCAACATACTCGGTCGGTATATCACACCTCGATCAATTATTAGATCTTCAGCTTGTACTTTTCCTTTTAAACGAGTTCATTTTTCACAATTAGGTCTGCAGAATCGCTGTGGTTCCATCTTTGCTCTCCTAGTCAAAGCAGCCTGCACGGAACAGTCTATCTCGAAGATCACGAGGACGAAAGATGTTCTACGCTTAAAGTTGCAAAATAGGGCGACCAATATTCATACGTCACACGCCCTGAGCATGGATGTCCTCTTGGGCAGGGGTTTAGAACTTGGAAGTCATGGTAGCGATTGCTGGCCTCATGTTTTCACGTGAGACATCCATACAAATTTTTCCTAATCGCTTATCAAGTATCCTTTGAAGCTGATAAAGTATCTTGGTGTTTCGTAAAGGTGTTGTTTGTACGTGAGCAAACTGGAACACGATTTCTTCGGGAGAAATCAGAATCCATCTCTGCCCAAGACTCAACAGAAGAAAGAGAAGAAGGATGCACCGAATGGAGACCCCAAAGGAAGTCAGGATAAACTGAAGCTTAATTTCAACATCGCTGAAGAGGAGGAGACCTGGTAAAACTTCATTTATAAAATATTTGGCAGTTGATACTTGACAAGCCTATTGGATTATTTGTTAATGAAAGAAAATTAACGTTTTCAGCGTCGACGTTTACAGTTTTCTATCCAGTCCGTACACGCATAGCATCAACACGGACACGATCCCAGAAATAATTCAAGAATCGAACGCAGACAGCCAATTCAATGGCATTCTTCCTGCAGATTACGCAGCAAAAATAATCTGCGTTTTATCCCAACAAGTGGACAGGTTGTTCGAAAACGCTGCACTGAAATTGAACCTTAAAGCACTCTGTTTGTTCCTGACTGCGCTCTGCAAGGCAAGCAAAGCTCAGCTGTTTAAGACTCCAGACGGTTCCAAAAATAATAAGAGGTTCTGGTGGAGGAAAAGCAAACCCAGAGAAAACGAAATGAATGCATTGCTCCTAGCTCGACTAGGGGAAGTTATGTTGAAATGCGTCAAGAGTGGAAGACCCCTGATCCACATAATGAGGGTGAGAAAAGCTTCCTCGAAGTTTCGTCACGGGGTAAAAGGTGTCATTAGAAATTAAAAAATCTGAAATTTTCCAGGTTTGGAGTATCCTAGGGCCACACTTCATGGAGGCAGCTTGCCACAAGGACCGTGGTATTTCGAAGAAAGCAGTGCAGTGCATTCACGACTCCATGGCAGCTTTGCTCAACGAACAAGTCGAGTTACCCCATTTTCACTTCAACGAAGCTCTATTCAAGCCTTTCGAGAATTTATTGTGCCTAGAACTTTGCGACAGTGATGTTCAAGATCAAGTGAGTGATCCACCATCTTCGTAAAATTTTAATTCGCTTCGAACAGCATAATAAATTTCTTCCAGATCGTCAGTTGCATCTGCGAGTTCGTCGAGACCAACACGACCGAGATTCGCTCAGGCTGGCGCCCTCTATTCGGGGCCTTACGCGTAGCCTCGGTCGGTAATTCAGATTCCGTCGAGTCTGCTCCGCTGCTGGAGGTATTCAGAGTCTTTCTGTCCACGGACAATACGCTGGTCTTCGCGAATGCAGCGCTAGATTGCATACTGTGTCTGCTGAAACACGTGCGTGGCAGCGGTGACACGGAGGGTCATCAGGATGACCAGGATCAGATCGATATCGCGGAGTCCCGTAGGATGAGACTCTGCGTCGAAAGTCTGAAGTATCTTCTGAGCTGCAGCGACATCTTGGCGTCGATGTACGGCATGCCAGCTTGCCCGATCTTCCACTCTGCTCAAAGAATCCAGGTTTCGACTATTCCCCAATACGTGGACCCCACGGTACCCAACTCGGAGCTGATCAGGTTCGACAAGCACGCCGAATCGATTCAGGAGATTATTCCTGAGAGACCACACGACATTCTCATGGATAATGTTCATACCATCACCACTCTGCAAAGTATGGACAAGCCTAGCGGTATTTTGAGGGTCTGGTACATATTGATCGAGGGTCTAGCGAGTGCTACCATGATTTGTCCTAAACGTTACCAGCCTCACACTCTGGAAACCCTGTTCCATTTATTGAGGGATACGTTAAACGTGCCTGGACCCATGTTTGGGTTGTACTGCGTCAATCATTTGCTTCTGCCTATGGTGCAGAACTGGCTGAGGAGGACGTCCAAGATATTGAGAGGATGGGACAACTTTGTGCCTAACTTTAAACAGTGCTGTGGACTCACCACGGACCTGGTCGTCGATTATCTAACCCACTTGCAAGGTAATTTAAAAGAGTACGCGATAGGACAGACAAGAGCGACAGTCTGATTTGGGTTTACTGACGAATTTTAGGACACGAGGTCGTAAGGAACGATGCCTACCTACCAGCCACGACACTGATGCTGAAGCAATTGTTACTAGTGATGGCGGAATGCGTGGTCCAGCCCACGGAGAGCATAGCTCGGCTAGGTTGCGCCTGTATTAGGTAAGTTCCCTTTCGATGAAAACACCCAGGTGTGTACCGACTCGATGGAAGCCCGAAACCCCTACGAGTTTCAAGTGGAATGTACATTAACACGGATGGAGTCAAAGTCCTCTATCCGACCGAACGCTGATGACTCACTATCAAATTAAGATCACCGACTCGCAAAGAAGGCGCTCCATCCTTCGCATCTCCAAAGTTAACTCGCGGGTCAACCTGTCCCACCGAGTCGGAGACCACGATTAAATCTATCGTTACCGAATTTACACGCACACGACGAGTCGGCGCTGTGGAACGAAGAGAGACGGAGCTTCGAAGAGGATGAAGATCGATGAGAAGAGAGAAAGGGTGAATCATAACGCGGAGGTTCGTTGGAATGTCCATCGACGGAGGTTAGATATATCGTCGTTACGGGCGTAGCGTGCGTGTAAGATGATAACGAAGCTTGACAGGCTGTCCGGTGGGATAAGGTAGCCACCGACACTCGACACCCCTGG
>NW_016910972.1:144778-146225 GCF_001483705.2 Eufriesea mexicana
CCCTGAGCGTCGTGCCAGCAACTCATACACAGACCCAGTGGAGAACGTATACACGCGACAGCCCCCGTCTCTTGGCTACGTCTTGCTCTACCTTTGGCCCAACTGTATCCGTTCTCGTCCGTTTTCTCCATATTAACGCACGGCATACATCGACGCGTGTAATTCAATCCTAGCCGGGGTCGATCGCGAAGTATCGATGTACAGGCGTGCGCGGAGTTTAAAAACGGGACAGGTTCGCGGGCAGATAGCTAGCCTGGCACTGAATGACGAACGGGATCCTGATCTGAAATCTTAGAGTCACCCACTCTTGGTAGCAACCCATTTCTGCTCTTTACAAGCTCCGGAGCTGCGTTCGTTGGTTGAGCCACGGCGAGAGGCCACTTTTCGTAGCGACCTAGGTCTCCGGAGAAGTTAGGTTGCCGGATCGGTCAGCTAGCGGACCAATTGCCAGATCACTGGCAAAGTTGTACCAGCTCTGTATTTTAGGATGTCTCTAGGATTCGATGCGATGATGTCTCCGATGTCTGCGTAGGCACGTTCTGGTGAGCAGCGGCCCGCTTCTCACTTCAGAACAATGGGAAGTCTGCGGCGTCGCCTGTTACCGCGCTTGTTCGAATTCCCTGCAAGAGTTGCACCAGCTGACCATGGCTTTCTCGCCGAGATCCGAGTCCTTTTACGGTGACTTTGCACTGGTCAAGGTTGCAGCGCGATGGGATGCGACCGTCGAAGAGTCGGAACGATTGCGACAGCTCGCTGCTCAGGTAGGTTGCTTCGTTACGCTTCTATCTCTTGACTATCTTTGTATACGGAAGAAGATATTACACTTCTGGCTGTTTGACGTTCGTTGTGCTTCTCTGTGCCCTCACACTCGCCACGAGTCGTCAGCTGAGCGTGTACGTGCGACGATCCCAAAGAGTTTGCCGATCGCCGGTTAGAGTATATATATATATATATATCTACTGTACACCCTTGTAACTCGATGTTCCCTTAGCTGTCAAAATTCTTTGCCGCTTGTCTCCCTGTTTCCCGCGAATTGGCTGTTATGTCTATAGTTGGTACATTGTATTTGACTCGGAGAATGCGTGTGAGAGAGTGTTTTCTGTAACGTAGAAGTAAACGCATATATCGACAATTGCCTGTGAGAGAGACACACGTGGTGCCCTCCTGACCTGACTTGCTCTCAGGTGAGCCAGCTGCGCGAGGTATTGTCTGCCATCAAGAGACAGAATGCGGCGTCACTGCCGACGACACCTTTCCAGGACTCGATGACCATTGAGACGACACTGATCGACCAGCACACTACCTCCTACTCCGTTGGTTGTAGGCAGCACACGACACCCCTCGATTACACTAACACTACGTCGAACACGGGCCCCCATTGGCTTTAGCCGCCCACGGTAACTCACGTCATGGATTTTAAGAAAAAAAAAAAAAAAAAAAAAAAAAA
>NW_016910972.1:147010-211139 GCF_001483705.2 Eufriesea mexicana
AAAAAAAAAAAAAAAAAAAAAAAAGAAAAAAGTCGATGAAATAGAAATGCAAAATAAAAAAAAAAAAAATAAAAATAAAAGAAAAGAATAGATGAAAAGATAGGAAAGAGCAAACAGACAAACGAATGTAATCGCATCGATTCTTCTTCTGTCGACCGATGAAACGAGGGAATGACTTAGAGAGAGAGTTTCGATTCGCGACGTTTAAGATTCATCGCGGTTTTATCGAAAGAAAGATACTCGTGACACGTGGTCGTTGTCGACAGGCCTGCTTTCGAGCCACGTTCTTCGCGACTCAGGATTCACTGCAACCGCAGCTTTTCTGCCTTCCGGAGCTCTAGTTCCTTACGAAAACTTTCCTCACGCGACATTGTGATCGTAGATATTACTCTAGACACAGATTTTCTATTTTTTTGCATCGACGTGCCTCGCGAATCGTGCGCTTTGCGTGTGTTTGAGCTAGCATCTGAATGGCTGATGGCATACGGTGGCGTAGAATTAAGCCTGGACCAGGTGGGACCCCAGGTCTCCTCACCGGCCATTTTAAACTAAATCCGACGAACGAATCCTTTTAAACATGTTTTTATCCGGAATTCTATGCCACTGTGCAACGTTGCAATTAGATGTTTGTTAAAACGCCGACTAGACGAAGAAAGAACAATAAAAAAAAGAGAAAAAAATCCTTTGTACTTGAGACTGCGTATTGTCAACACGTTCGTGGTTTTAATGTATTTTTGTACCGCTCGAATGTGTTCGATGCAGAATGTGTCAAATACAGATGCTTTTATCATTCGTTCTGATTCGTTCTTGTATTGCAACCCTATTCCTTCATCGGCCTGCGCGATGAAAAATCGAATGGAAAAGGAAAACGGAAAGAACGGGGAAGAATCGAAGTAAGCCTGTCGACGCTGAAACGACACGATTGGTCATCAATCATCTCGTTTAGATGTTTGCACTCGCTGGTAGAAGGCACAGGTCAGGCTGCAGAACCTCTTCGACGAGGTCCTTTTCATCTGCCAGTCCTTTAGACGTTGAAATCGTCTAAACGATACGCGACATTTCGCAGACTCGTTAAGATCGTGATCAACGCGAGAAGATCGACGTGGATTGGTCGATACGGAGGACACGAATCATTAGTCATAGAGCAAGGAAGGACCCCGTCGTTGGCCGAGATATCATTTAAATTTAACTTGGCACGGTCTTGCGTATCACCATTAAAATCCATGGCTTGAGTCCATGGCTAGAATTTCACTGTCACATAATATGTACGTGATGAGATATACGACACCTATTCTAGAAGCTGCAGCTTTCGTAGAATGCACACATGTTTACTGACTGACTGAATTAATCGAATCACGTCAGGTCGAGCTACAGAACCACCGTCCGATAATCTTGCGATTATTCACGAAAACGGTGAACAGTCATCTTTAGTCACGACCATCACGATATCATTTGCAACAGTTTTTCAGACATCACGCACGATTGCTTTTGTAGCTTCTCGAATCGAATACCACGCATAGAAAAGCGGAAAGAAACGAGTCCAGAGATACCGATTGAAATCGTGTTTAAGATCGTTCACGACAAACAAACGCGTCGAGGATCTACGAAGAATCGTGCGATGAAAGTTCATCCCTGAGCAACGGAAACTGAAGAAACCTCTTGTGCCTTCAGGTGTTCCTCCTGGAGGAACAGCGCGCTGAAGATACCTGGAGAAGACACGAAGACAAGTCTTACGTTTTCCTCCTGTGCCCACCCTCCATGGATACCATTCTCAATCCCGAACTTTATATCGTTAGAGTTCAATTCAGAGCATTGATAGTTGGCCTCCTGCTCCATCAGATGCTTCTTCATTGCATTGCCAGTGTCCTTTTGCAAGGGCCTGACTCGTCCTTTCCTAGGTAGGTATCTCTTCTAACAGCGTACAGATCTCCCTAGCTATTCTTCTCGAACCTCTTAAGATGTATCATCACGAGTTCTACTTCGATTGCAGTTTGTCTAACGTCAGACCTCGATCAGCTGTACTGACATCACCGAAAACGGTCGCACCCGGTTACCTATCTTGCCTATCCAGTCATCACTTGGACATCTTCCTCTCAGCCTTAGATCTATCCTACGCGACTGCCTTGAAATTCGACTGTCGTCCTGGTCTGAAATTCTTGGTGCAGAAGGTAGCCAACCTGTCCCAACCGGCGAATCTCTATCGCCAGGCGGGTGTAGCTTGGACCATCAAGGTCGTTACTCTGTTCGAGCTCTGCCTTCGCGAGATAGAGTACACCGAGGCAACCCTGGAGACCGTCAAGATGGCTCTCACCTCGAATCCCGAGGACAGAGAACGTCGCAAGGATTCCAATCTTCAAAGACTCTCGAAATACCTCAGACAATTACGGATCACGTTCGAGGAACTCTGCGAGAGTTACGTCGAAGTGGTCTTGGACGAGGATGGAAGACACGCGAGAGTAGACAGCTTCTGTGAGAAGAAGATATTCTTGCCGGTGGCTCAGCCGGATGATTTCCCAGAGATGACCAGGAAAGAATCGGCCAATGACCGACCTTTGGTTACTCCAGCGCCGGTGAAGCTGCCGGTAGACACGGAGGATTCGGACGACCTGCTGGATGAGGAGGATCAGGAGGACCAGGCGGACCTGGAGGACGAGGAAGTCCAGGAGGATCAGTTGGATCAGTTGGATCAGTTGGATCAGTTGGATCAGCTGGATCAGCTGGATCAGTTGGATCAAGACGACCAGGAAGATCAAGAGGACATCGAGAGCTATAATCCCAATTTGGATGTCCAAAGCGGACTCGAGGAGCTTGGGCCAGAGTGCGAAGACGACCCGAGGCCCTTCAGGTTGTCTGACCTGGCAGTGGAGTATTCTACTGACTCTGGTCCCCAGTCTGAACCGGAAACCAACGACTCTAGACCTGTTTCCAGGTTGGGATCTGTCACCGAGAAGGCCGTGTACTCTGACAGATCAGGTGGTACCACCTCCAGCGAGGGGTACATCGATGGGAAGTACAGTTCCACGACACCGGCACCGCTGCAGCTGATCAACGCGCGAGATAATTTGTACTACAAATTCAGTCCTTTAAGGAGACCCGAGTTCGGGGAATCTTTTGGAACTTCCGTGTTGGAAATAAAGGCGATGAACAGCGGTCTAGCCTACGACGAGTTCAGTGTATTCCAGAAGACGAAGCTGGAGAGGAGAAGAAGCGACGCCTGTCTGTTGTCCAGAAAGAGCTCTCTGAGATTCGTCGAGCCAATGGAAACCGACGATTCCGACAGGTTCGTGCATTTCAATGCCAATACCACTCGGTGCAGATCGGTGATAGAGTTGAGGAAGACAGCTGGGTCAGCCGTGTCCTGCTCCTCCAACGATCTCGAGATGTCGCCACGCGTTTCGTCCAAGATCGAAGAGAAGGAGGACGAATTGCCAAAGATCTTCGACAACATCGACGAGCTGTTGCGTGACTACGAGATCAGTAAACGGGGGTTCAGAACCAATCCGTTCTTACGGAAAGAGGAGGCCGAGTCCAACGCCGAGTCTGAGGAAGTACCGAGTCACGAGCCCCTGTTCCAGCGGAAGACTAACGTGTGCAAGGACAGCGAGGCGCACAGAAATGCTTGGGCAGAGATGTTGAGCACCGTGTTGGACTGGACTCTGGCATTGTCTGTAAGTCGTAAATATTTTGTCAAGCCGTTTGTTATTCGACCTCGCGTCTTATCTTATCTAACTAGTGTTATTCGAAATATTCTTTGCAGGATGATCAATTAATCCTACTGCTTCCTGTTTTCGTAAGCGGAGTGAGAGTGCTGACTCGGTACGCTGTTGACCAGGTTCTCAAGCAACGATTGTCCTCTCTGTTCCATCGCATTGCCGTGCTGTACGGGTTGACGAGCAATTAGGAGCAGCTTCGATACATCTGGGAACAGATGTACTTCCACGATTAACCCTCAAGTTCCTTGGTGCTATTCGAACATAAATCGAGCATTAACCTGCGCGAAGTTCGATCGTTGATCAGCCGTCTCAGGCGTCCTACAAAGTTTCTATGGTCTCTCGAGAAACCTAACTGCTGTCAATATACCTTTGATAACCATCGAATCTTTCTACGACGAGGAATATTAATAGACTGATGATCAGAGTCAATCTACGAGATTAAGGCAACGGATTGTACGTTCCAGGATGTTTGTCACGAAGACCATACCCGTCTTAACGTCGAACATCCTCGCTCACAGGGAAGACGGATGAAGATGATCGAAGACCATTCTATCGATCCACGGTTCCACCATTGAAGGAATTTCGATCCCAGAAATTTGACAAGCGGAAAGATTCGACGAAGCCGTCTTCATCCGCGATTCTCTTCGAGCAGCAACGGAGACAAAGGATCGCGTGGTTAGCATGAAGACCAAGGACCATCGGCTGATCCGCAAACGAACTGAAATTCAGCAGCTTCGCGAAGATCGGAGAGATCCCCGATTCCAGCAGTATAATCGGAAACGTCGTGAACACGACGGACGCAGCCCATTCTCGGTTCCCTTTCGAAGGCAGGAAAGAAACCGTGTCCCCTTTTCAGCGTCGAGGCCTCGCCTATCTCTAGTTTACCGCGCTCAGACGCGTCGACACGGAGAGACAAGGATTTTATTTACGATCCACTCTGCACGCACATCTTCTCGATTCTCATTTTATGCTCTTTGCGCTTAACTGTAGTTTGCGGTTCAGTCGCAGAGTCGGATGTACCGGGGTTTTGCTTCAGCCAACCGTCGGTCGCACACACGCGTCGCGACCAGTTCGATACATTTCGTCAGCTGCTACGAACATTGCCTAGCGATTCTTCGACGTTTTCCAGAGAATCCTAGAATTCTCTCTCATCTTTTATTTTCAAACCAAAGGGAAGAAAATTCGATATTAGTCGAGGCTGGAAAGAATCTCGGAACGATTCTTGCGCGAGTACCGATGTTTCCGGAAGTAGATCAGGAACTTCCACGAAAGAGAAGAGAACAATAAACGAAGAGACGTGTCTTCTCGTGGATTTACTTCCTGAAGTATTAGTAAGATGTTATAGATGAGCGAGGAGGTGTAATTAGCGAGTTAAGAGTTAAAGATTGACGTTGAGTTTGGAAGGTAGAAAAATACGCCTAGAACAAAAGTGTTATTATCCTTCGCGCGAATAGTTGGCGGGGGAATTTAGAACGGTAGAGAGCTTTCAGACTTTTGCCAAAGAGCTCTTTGACGCGATGTCATTGCAGACGGGACGAAGAAACGAGGCTATATTTTCCTGTAAATAGCGCGTCTTGCGGCTCAGCCATTGCGATTAGACGGAGTTACGGATAATTTTATCGTTAATTCCTGCGTTTCAGATATTTAGCCGACGACTAGTGGTCTTTAGTTTCGTTTGTCGCTTCGATATATATTAAACATATATTTTGTATATCGTTTGTAAGTTAGGGATGGAGGGTGAATAATTGACTGTTGTATAAATCGACCCGGTGCCCCACGAATCTCCCAATTCTGTCCTACGAATCCATCGGTGTTGCAAGTATCGTTGAACGTCAGACCGTTTGAAACGAAGCAAAGAGGGGAAGGAAAAGAAATACCAAGGAATTAGGTTACTAATTGATAATAAAACGTACCTACGTAGACCCAGTACTCCTTCGTTCCTCGAAAACAACACACACACACACACACACACACACACGCAGAGCAGAAATGAAGAAGGGAAAGGAATTTTATTCGAAGCCGAATATTTTTCCCCGAGCGAGAAACGGAACCAGATGACGGATTGACATAGTATTTTTAATTGAAATCAGCGTAATCCAGCACGATAGATACGTATGAGATGTACGAGCGTGAACCGTTCTACTATTTCCAGTTAATAAAATTGTACTACCGAACTCATGCTACCGAGACGAGGGAAGATGGAGGCGCAGAGTGTGCCTTTAAAAGATACCATTTACTCTGCATCCAATTTCTCTCCATTTACCAGACTTTTTTCTCCCCTTCACCGACCAAACGATCGCACGATCACGAGTGAAACGCGAGTAAAATTCTCGAAACGAAATTTCGCATTTTTCTTTGAAATTTTCGCGGCACTCCTCAGACGCGACCGAGTGGAATCGATCGAGTTAACCGGGAGGGAAGAATAACTTTCGGGCAGGATTTGCTTGGAAGCTGGATGAACTGCTACAAGTATCAAAGGTGTCGACGATTTCCTGCGAGACGAAGTGCATTTCAGTTCGTTTTAACGGGCTTAGGAAAGGGCGGGAGAGTCTTGTCTGCGGTCGAGTCATCCTCGTAAAGAGGGAAGCTTACGAGCGACGGCCGCCTCGGCTTATTCCATGCTTTTATTCCTGTCCCATTCGCCGAGGTAGTAAACATCAGCGAAGAGGAAGCGGGACAGGTCGCTGGAAAGCGTGCAGCCTCCGCAGGAAGATGACGAGCGCAGGAAGACCGCGTTTCTTCGGTGAAAGTCCACGCATAGATTTCGTTTCGCCGATCGCTGTCACTCGCAAACTCATTTTCCGATCCCTCGACCCTTTGCTTCGAGCATCTCGCATTTTCCAAGGTAAGAAAACCATCTAGGTGTAAGTTTGAGGTTGAAGATTGCGTCGCCGAGTTAAGACGCGTACGGGTAATCAGGAAAGAAGAGATCGTAGAGGAAATGGCGAAGAAATGAACGAAAAAGGAGAGATCGAGGTGCATTCCTTTCAACCTCGTCATTACAGGTTGACGATCACACGTTGGACGATCTATTAATTCCTCGTTCAGTTCACGATTTAGCTCGGAACTCGAGGTTTTGGCTACTTTCTCATAATCCTTTCGATCATTGCGAGATGCGAATTTTAAAAATTTCCGAAAGCCTGTAAGCTTGGTGATTCGAGTTTCTATTATCTATTAAGTTTGCTATAAATTCGTGATCGAATTTCGTGTGATTTCTATCGATCGTGTGTGATTATTCGAGAAAAAGACTAACGCGTATTGGAAGCTGAGAGACCTCGATTTTACTTTGCGGAAAATACAAACGAAAATGACGTATCTGTCAGCCGGAGATGGCAAAAACGTGACAAAGACGGGGCAAAGCAGGGCGGATTGAAAATAAAGGGTGGCAGGGCACTGTGAAGCGGCGACGTAGACCGCAACTATCCATTCGTTCGTTATTTCCAGCATGCTTTAAATATTAAATAGAGCTCGCTGTGCTCGTAAAAAGGATTACCCGTGCCCTCTGTGCCAGGGAAAAAAAAGGACAACCACACCCCTGTGGCTCAGTTTCCATGCTGACGGATAAAGATTTTTCTACTCGAACTACCGAGAAAGATTAATTCGTTGATCCCTCCTTTGTTGCGTTTTTCCTGCTAACGAACGAGACTCGAAGGATATAACGAACGCTGAGGTGGTCTAGATGTTTTCAATGACTTCTCGCGAACGTTGTCTCTGTCGGATTCGCGCGAACCGGTGCTTCTTCGTCACGGATCTGGTGAACGGGGGATGCAGGAACCTGTTCAGGCAAGATTTTATTTCATGGAAAATATCTGTATTTACAATGTTACATGACTATCTTCCCACTTTGCGGATACACGTTCGCGCTGGCTCGGTTTACAGCCGAGATCGAGCCCTGATTCCTCTACTCCTTCGCGATACTTTTTCTAAACTCGCCATCTGCAAATGTCGTCTGTCGTCGAGAACCTTTCTAACACCTCGCTACTTTCTCACGAGTCCGTCGGTCCACGTTGTCCACGTTCCAGTTCTCAGTCACTGTCGTTGCTGTCGATCACTCGCGTCTGACCGCGAAAAATCGACCATTTCCTCGAGCACTACCACTACCAACTGCGAGTGACACCACCAAGTCCCTAACACGATCGCTTCACTCTCCTAACTTCCATTTCGACCGTCGATATCACATTTATTACACCGGTACTGTCTACAGTCCATCCAAACTGCCCTCCAAAATTGCATCTAGTCACTGGACCCATCCGGGATCCCTTCAGTAAGGTCTCCAAACGTCGTTCCTCTGCTCGTTCTCCTCGCCCATCACACCGATCTCCAGCCTGTTACTGCTGATCGTCAGATTGCTACCGGCGATCGTCACCTGTTCCTCGCTCAGGTCCCCGTGGAGGTGCAGATGGATCTGGTTCTGATTCACCGTGCTGTACAACTGCGGATAGAGGACCATGGGCGCCGGACTGATGTAATTTTGGCTAGGATTGTTGTAATAGCCCTGGTAATTCGGGTTGTAGTTGTGAGAGGCGACCGGGACCGGCGTGGCTGGCCCCGAGGTCCAGGAACCATAGTGGTAGCCTGGACTTCCGCTGCCGGTTCCTCCGCCAGCAAAGATGTCCGGGTCGCTGGACTTGCTGGGCACCAGAGGCAACGAGGACGACGAGGTCCCGTGGCTCGGATACATGGAGACGCAGTTCGGCGTGTACGTGTCCTGCTGGCTGTCTGACGGGAGAACTGCAAGATTCAAAATAGACTTTGTGTCCAGTCGGGCCAGGTTAGCCAGGTCTCGGCTGAAGCGGAGGTGACTCGGGTGCTGCAGTCGGAGGCGAAGCGTGGATCAAGCGAGGAAATTCGATTGATACGTGCAAACTGTAGACTGAGCGGTGATTATGCGGAAGGAATCGATTCAAGCGTGTGCCTAGCGGAGTCGGAAGTATAGAGGATCGAGAAAGATCGGGACGAAGTAACGAATTAGAGAAGAACGTTGCTATCCGGCTATCGAGGTGTGCGTGGCGAGTTTAGGAACGATGAAAACGAGACGAGTGAGCGAATTATCGGACTGTTTACTCCGTGACTGGTTGCTACGTCACACAGAAGAGGAAAACGGTTTTCCTCGAACACCACTGCGTCATAACGGTGTCGAGATGAACGGGTGTCAGGATTTTCCTCGGGAGACAAGTGCGGACTGCTAATTCGCAATTCAGAAAGTTTTTTCGTACTCACCGGTTGGCAATGGTACCGGTTCCGTGGTCGGATGATGAGACAGGGCTTCCCCTGGGTACGAGAACGCTCCTCCGGGGATCGGCGAGAACGAACCACCACTGCTTACCGGAGGAGCCGGATAGGACGATGCTGCCGATGGATAGGTCCACTCGGCTGTCCCCGTACTCGTATCTGCAACGAGAATCATTATCACGGTCCATTAATCCCTCTTGAAACTGACCTTTCGGTACAAGTGCATACCGATAAAAATCGAAGAATCGGATAACGATTTGCGAGTCTTTGAATATTTCGCAGCAAGTGCACTTACTCTGCTTCGTCGAGCGTACTCGTTACTTAGAAATGATTAAACACACAGGTGCAGGTTTTTAAAATCCGATAACACGCTTAAAGGGTTAACGGGGCCACTTGGCATCGAGCGAGCCGAGAAGCTGGCCAATCCACTACTGCCATCGCGAATAAAAATGCCGGATAATTTTCATTGCTAAATCCGGATTCCGGCGAAAACGCTCATAGGCAATTGACTCGCTTCTACTCGTCGCTTGTAAAACGGTAACGGTGTTCTGAGTGAGTAACTCCGTCAGATTAATTGAAATGACTCACAGCGTGCCGGAAGTCGAAACGATTGCTAGAACTGCACGTCGGTGTCGCGTTGTATAATAAAATCATATTTCCTCCGCAATTCGCGTCCATCGTGCGTCGATCGTCTCCGAAATTTTCGACGAAAATTTTCCGCCTGCCCCCGAGATAGCGGCGTCTACGCCGTTGGCGGCGCGAGACCAAGTAATTATCCGATATTAATTATCATCTCGTGAAATATTTATCGCGGAGTTCGCGACTTCCGTCGGACGTCCATTGAATTTCCAAGTACCTCCGCGGGGGACGAGCAACCGGTAAAAGTTACGGAAACAGAGAGGAAAACATCGTCTGCTGACTCACCGATGATTCGGCAAAATTTTACCCGCCATTATTCCTTTCGAGCTGAACACGACGGACGCGATTACGAAATGCGTATTCGCCAGAAATGGAGATTAAAGTTGCGCGAAAAGGCCACGATCGACACGCAATATTTCGCTTCCATTTTCATTTTTATTTTTCTCTCCATATATATCTTTCATACTTTTTTATCGCTCCTCTCGATCAGCCGTTTCAGCTTTCATTCGACAACTGTAACACTATAGTCCGCTTCCCGTTGGCCTTCGAGTATTTACGCGAACAATCGATCATTTTTATCCATCGTACGTATTCGTTGGCAAATCGGAGAAGAGATCGCCGAGTGATCAGGCGAGATACGAGCAGCGAAATTCCGATTAAGAAGTCAATTAAGGAGTTCAAGGAACCCGCTATCACAGGTCTGTCTCACGATCGCGGAGGTGCATACGTGATGACTGTGGACTGGCTGAGCAGCGAGAACAGTTGACGGAAAGCCCGGACATTGGTAATTCTCGTCGTCCACTCGATGACAAAACACGATTTGTCAAGGGCGAATCCAGCTACTTCCAAGAAAACGTTTATTACGGGGAAGTTTGCAGTTTCGAAACTCGACGGCACTTCTTGGGCAAAAGATTACCAAAAATTTTTCGAAATTTCGTCGACAGACATCGTCATTGGGACACGTGGCAAAATGACATTAAATTTGCATCATCAATGAAACATCGATGTTGCGTTCGACCTATCGAACGAGGAAAAATTCGAGTTTCGTCAGGCATTTCGTCGAGCACTTTCTCACCTACTGGAACTCGAAAGGTAAAAAAATGCGATCCTTACGAAATTATTTCACTCTTCCATGTCGCGGGGCTTTTCCTGCTCGAGTGAAAACCGCCGATTCAACCGAGCAGATCGCGCAGTTGCAGAATAAAATCGAATTTTGCAGAGATACGCCTTGTTCCATCGCTCGAGCCGCGTTTTGCACGCTCGAAGCGAGAAACTTATATTTTACAGAGCTAATGGAAAGCAGCGGAACCTTTCGGGTCAAGGCGGGGAAGTCGCAGAGAGAATTGATTAGAAAACCGTCGATTTTAATAGCCGATAAATCACAGGTTTCGCCATTGACTTCGACTGCACGCTTCGTAATCCTACGTTGGATTATGAGGGGCTGCTACGCGCAAGAAACAGACGGCGGTTTTGTAATTAACGGTTGCTAATTCCCTCGTAAACCTATGGACAGGCCTTTACACTCCGCGAGCCTTCCAAGTCAAATTATTTAACCTGCCGAGGCTGAAGTCAATGGCAGCCTCTTTAAAACGTTTCCTGTATTTTATTTTATTGCATTAGAGCGTCATACGGCTTCGGTGAATGATTAAACGAATTTCACCTCGTACACCTAACCGTTTCGTTTCTCGCGTATCGATCAGTCGCTTATGCAAATTATGCAAATACGTTATGCAAGTCCACGCTGCCTGCAGAAAAGATAACCAGGAATTCTAGACGATTGTTTATCCCACGAGATGAGGATCGTCCGATAAAGCTAGATGTGCAAATTATTTAACGTATGAGATATACGAATCGATATAAAAGTAAACGAGGGAAATCCTTGGATCCTTCAGGAACGAGGAGCAAGAATCTATAGAGACGGTTTAACGAATGTGATCAAGAGAGAGGGAGGGGGGGAGAGAGAGAGAGAGAGAGAGAGAGAGTAAGGGAAGTCTCCTGAGCAGAGCTTCCGAGGGACTTCCTTGTCACCCATTCTTTGACCCTCGAAGAAGGCACTCTCCCCGTCGTGAGATCAGGTCGAGGTCGCGGGTGGAGGATCCTCTGGCAAAACTGTCGTTACGCCTACCGGCCGTGGAAGGTCGAGGTCGTTTCGGAATTCTCAAAGGGGACCGCCGTGGGGATGGGGGCGTGCGGGTGATTACCGAAAATGGCCGTGTATTTGCCGCAATTACCGGAACAACGGTAACAAAACAAAGCACACCAGCGTGGGTCGACCATCTGTTGGATAATAGTCCATTTCGAGCCTGTTCAGGGAAGACGAGGAGATGCCTAGTTCTATGAACCACCGCTGGGAAAGAGGAGATCCGACTCGCCTGACGATCATCGGACCAACGAAGATATCAGGTGGATATCTAATCATTCGCGGTATCCGTTTCTACTCGCGAGTGGTGAATTTTTTTGCACAACCAGAGTCGTAAATCCAGTCGGTCGAGATGGTCGAGAGCAGGATGAAATCGTTCCATTCTCGACACTTGGAAACATTTCGTAGTTTGGTCGTTGCGACCGCAGACACCAGAAGATTTGCAACAGGGAGAGCGTGGACAAAGTGTAATCGAGGATCAAACTTTCCCATCGTCGTCGATCCTCTATCGATCGTGTCTCGGTGCCGTCACGCCGGTGGTCACCGTGCTGCATCGCGAAGGAGACGCTGCTAAGAATCGCAGAGGTGTAACCCCGGCGTTGATCCTGACCGAAGGAACGCACGAGTCCTGACCAAAGGAACTCCGAGTTGTTTACTACTTCCTCCTCTTCGTGTCTCTCTTCCTCCCTCCATGGATCTCTGTCCGTTGCTCTGCGGGTGTGAAACCACAGTGAGGTGGTTTTGGTGCTTAGTCTCCCGACCAGCCATCTACTTAACGAACCGTCCATCGACCGCCGTCATTTCGTCGTTTCTCGGTTTCTCTCCCACCTAACTCTCTACCCCACACCCAGCTTCGCGCTACCGCTAGTCGTTCCTTCGATCCACCTCATCTTCTTCTTCCGACGATCGCCAGCGATCCGCCGATCTCTCATTCCGCGAACAAACTGCCAACGAGGTAGATAGAGGTTACCCTCCGTTTCCATGGGTAACCTGCAAGGTAAATAATATAGAATACCAGAGAAGTTGGGACACTTTGAGCGTGCCAAAGTCTAGAATACCAGGACCAGAAGCTGGAATATCCGAAGAACTCGTCCTTCCTACGTTTTAAGGCTGCCCGGAGCATGCTGGCCTCTGGTCTGCGTCAAGAATTCCGAGAGCGACCAGGTGAACCCTCGACTATCCAAGTGCGGAAGAACGCAGTCGCGTCTTGGCTCAGCCTCCGGATACCCGTGGTCCAAAGGTGCTCAGGACTCGGGAAGATTTTGGATGCAAGGATCAGGACTTTCGGCTGGAAGTAAATGGAAAGTTGAGAGAATGCGAGATACTTTGGTCGCTGGACGACGACGTGGAAAGTACGGTTCGGAGTCGAAAAGAGAACGAACGTTGCGAACAACGTCGAACAGACGAAGCCGTGGGGCTTCGTTTCCCACCGAGATAGATGCTCGTTTGGTCGTGTAACGTAAGTCGATATTGCGTCGTCTCGATATTCCTGCTCGACACGAATGTCGACACACGCTAACCGTACGTGTATGACACATATCAGGGGCCCGTGCACACTGGTAAACCCTGCATAACGTCCAGAGGAGAGAGAGAAGTCTTACGCATACGAGCGGCCAGGAAACTCTTGTTGCCTTGCGTATCGCTTACCATCAGCGATTTCTTCTTATACACCGAGTATCCTGTCCCGAGGATAGTGTTTCCTCTCGATAACTTCGGGATCGCGAGCAACCGGCTACCAGTCTGATCGCTAGTGTCCTTGCTAAACGAATAATCCCAGGAAAATCGTCCCCTGACCTATTAGCCTGTGACTAGAACCGGGGTCTATCGCATCAGTCCACAGTCAACCTGTCAACGCCGGGTAGAGATTCCTGCCAAGGTCCTCGATTTATTTCCCGAATATCTGTAAAATCCAGATCCTCTGACGAAATCTAGCAAGTCAGCGCGTAATCCTAGCTTTTCCAACACTTGGGATAGACTTGGTTCGTCTCGTTGCGGTGAAAATACGAAGCAAAATTCACGAAATGCCACGTTATCTAGCCTAATGTAGCCAGCGTTTCTTTATATCACGTCGATAGAACGTGGGAAACGTGAGAAAGTACGAAGGAATGGTGGAGAAACGCGAGTGGAATCGTGCAGTTGGGCAATTTGCGAGAGGAGCATCCACGGTTCGTCAATCTCTCAAAAGTAGGCGGCTGTCGACGACGGTTTCAATGCCCATCATTGCTAATTTCGTTCATCCTGCCTGCGTTTTCGCGCCGTACTCCCGTTCTTCGTTATTTCCCATTCATCTCTGCATTCATCTGCTAGGCTGGATCCCCGGAGGAAGGAAATCCGTTTAACGCGGTGTCGGCCGCAGAAGAGGCGCGTTTTGCACGCACGCATCGCCGCAATTTTGCCGCTGAAACGAACAATGGGGGCCCCGGGTTCCGACGTCGCTCCGAGTCCAGAGAAAAAGATCTCCGCTCTCTTCCAGATACTCTTTTTTCCTCGTTCCGCAGCCGCTTCTTCTGTTTTCCCCTTTGTCCCGTCGCCTTTCGCAACTTTCATTCCGGGCCCCCATCCACACGCGCCGCGTAATTTCGAGGGTGAATGAAGAGCATGAATGGAGGGTCCATCACTGGCGTGTCCGGAAATTCACGGGCCCCGTACACCGTCGCGCCATCTCGATCATCGCAGGTAGACACGCGAGTGCCCATGCCTCACTTCCTCGTCTTATCTGTGGGATCCTCGCGTCCACGCTCCTTACGCGCCATTACGATTACAATTATCCTCGGTCCTCGACGTCACGTCGACGTTACGTTTAGAGGGGTGTAACAGAGATACGGAATAAACGCGGATTACACGCGAGGATCGCGAAGAAGGCGATCGCGTGCAGCCAGAGGGACGTTCGACTCTCAGTCCAGGTCTCTCCATTCGGTTTGTCTTCGCGGACAATCGGGACAAGTGTGCCGATTTTCTCACCGGATCGCTGGATTCTTGCACACTATAAACAGATGTTCGTGAAAGGACAAGAAATATCTACCTTTTATCCTTCTGCAAACTACAAAGAGACGGCGAGATCTGGCCAGTTCGACGAAAGCGACGTCGATCGATGGGTAATCAATTGAACACGCCTGGATCGGACCGTTGATTGGCGATCAATTAAGTTTCGACTGAAAAAAAAGCGAGCCGGGAGGAAGAGGAGGCGACTCCTTTTCTTGTTGCTCCAGTGGATCCTGCGGATCACTCGCAAGGCTCGATCCAGGTTACCGTTTATCGCGGCGATCTCAAACGAATCGTTCGTCAATCGCAGCCTCGCTTTTTCACCGCGTCTCGGAGCACGGTTCTTCAGGGTCCGATGATGCACGTACGAAACCGTTTTCCAGCTTCGTTCCGAATCAATCGACACCCTTGGCGGATTCCCGTCCGACGGTTCGCTGAACCCGTTTCCACGCTCGGTCGTTCCCTGTCGGGATACTTGTCGCGCGTAAGTGTCACGGCTAATTTCTCCGTTGAAAACGGGCAGAGAACAATCGAGTTTTGGTAGCGCATGAACATGGACGGAAATGGGGAAAAAATGACGGGCTCGCGGTGGCTCGCGGCGAAGACTATGTGGCCCGATCGTGTTAAAAATCGGCCTGTTCGATGTTACAGTTCACGCCCGCGGGCGTAATTCAATTTGGCCCCGTATTGTTCGACATCTAATAAAGGAGAGGAAAAACGAAGAAAAGACAGCTGATAGACGACCAAAATCGTGCGCAGGTAAAATGAGAGGATCTCGAGAGATCGGGACGAAGATCCGTGCCCTCTCGAGCGTGGATCACGTAACTGCCTCCACCTCTTCTTCTTCTCCCTCGCCTTATTCCTGCCTTGCTTAGCCTCTCCTTCCCTATTTTTTCTCCTCTCCTGCTCTCCTTCTCTCCCTGGACACGATCCAGCCAATGTACCGGCGATGTTACGAGTACAGGAATTTTGTGTACGAAAAAAAAGCTACCCAGTATGGGCTTCCTTTCGGTCCTAATTCGTCTGCCTTACCGGTACTTCCGTTCACCATGTCAGTGGTTCTTCTCTCTCCCTTCTTTCTCTCCTCTGCCTTCCTTTCCTACCACCTTCCTTTCTCTCTCTTTTTTAACATCGCCTCGTTCCATTTTCTGACCGATGTACCTCTCGATGCTCGATGACCTTTCGAGATTGCGATTTTTGCGCGAGAGCCGAGGACAGTCAGCGAGATGAACGACGACACTAGGCTCTGTGGAATTTCCGGGCTTCGAAATCGCGACGAGAATCGAGGGGACCAGGTAAGAGTCTCCTCTCTCGGAAACGCTGTGGGTGGTCTAAGAACGGAGACTTAGTTACAGAAGTGGTTGATTTACGAAGATCTCCGAGGAATCTAGAAAGGAAATAGCTCGTTATAACAGCACGGTTCTATTGCTTCCACGGAACCTTTTTCGCTCCTTTTGCGCTAGGCCTATTCTTACGAGCGTGTTTGGATCGGGACTCGGGCAGGAAAACGACGACAAGAAATCGCTGCCAATGACGCGATTAAGATGGAGGAAGAACGTCTGGCGGCTGTAGGCGGTTGAGAAACAGTATGCTAATTCGTCGCGGGGATTTCTGCGAACGACGGAACATTACGGGAGACGTGGAGGGACCTTTAAATCCTCTGGTAAGAGTCAACGTCATTTACGGTTTGGTCAAGTAACGGGGAGAAGCGCGAGACGAATCGAGAATGAGACGGGGTCCCCGTCGTTAGAAATCTGCTCGCGAGACCGTACCACGCGCTGATTTCCCACTTTTCCTGAAGACCGTGACTGCCTTCCTCGTGGAAACGGGAAGAAGCGGATGAATTGGACGCGAAAGCAAGGGATAAATTTCTGAAACGGAGATGGGGAAATTGGCAATTTCTTGGCAGAATGCGACTTTCCTCCGGGGAATCGAAATATCCCATTTAATGAGATAATCCTAGAAGTGTCTCGAGCCTTTTTGTCGCGAGACGAAAGAAGCTGTGCCAAATAAATGACTGTTAATGGTCAAACACGACAGCAACGCGGTGGAGAGAGCCGTCTTCCGTTTCTTCAGTCGACTAGGCGCAGCCGCTTATTATTACAAAAACCCGGTCGACTTTTTATCTCTGGGATTTTCGAGAGTTTTTGCTCCGATGTTTCGGTAGGATGACGATCTCGGGAAGCGGGATCCTCTGGATCGTGAACTGCTTTCTCGCTTCGCTCGTCCGGCTCAATTCTTTCTACGTTTCGAGCCGGCGGATCGACCTCGATCGATTTGCTCGAGATTGTCCCTCGATCATCTCTCAAATCGATTCGAACGAGTATACTGATTGCCGGACGCCTCGATTTTCGGCGTCCGCCGCTCGAAACCGGCCATTCGATCCCGTTCAGAAATTTGTATCCATCATGTAGCTGACCTTTCGAGTTCGTTCATGAAACGGGTCATCGATTGGCGAACGCGAAAAATCTCGCATCGATATAATTGTATTAATCCCGCAACTACCGACAAAGATGCTCCTCGAACCCGCGTGAATCGAAATTATTTCAATCACCGAATTCGCGAAACGCTCAACGCGTGATTCATAATATCGTATGCTAGGATACTAATCTTTTAGATAAGCCGAGATAAACGATTACCGGGCGACGAACGCGTCGAGATGGATCGTGTTTGGAGACTTTGGTTAAACCTCTGGCAATCGGTTAAGGTCTTGAAATTCCCGCAAACGAATTTTTCCGCGACCCCAGGACAGTGTACTGCAGCGAAGGAAACTCGTCCATCTCGTCCTAGATTCTCCATCGGACAAATTAATTCCCCAGAAAGCGACGAAAATTTCAACGGAGCCAGCTAACGAACGCCTAGCTGAGACGATGAGCGAAAAGTTTCCTCGATACAGCAGAATTGTCCGAGTTCACGACCTATCCGTAGTTTACGAGCGATCCGACGCGTCCTGGCGAGGAAGCAACGAGAACCCTGCTTCCGGCTATCTCCGGAAAGCACCTCGGCTAGATCTCGAGCATTCGAAACGGGGGAATACGTGGAAACGAAACGCTCCATTCGGCCCGGTTATTATCGCGGTCTTGGCCGAGCGGTCGCCACGGGTTTCCTTGAGTCGTCCGCCAAGTGCGCGCCTGATTGGACGGACACGAAGGATGTCGTGCCACCAGGATACGCGATAAACCGACAGGCGATAAAGTTCACCGAGGCACCGCAGCCCAGGGATTTCTGAAATTCCACTTTGCGGAAGCCGAGGATCTCGTCCAGCTTTCCTTCTATGACCGTGGACAGCTCCATCTCCGGCTCTGCCAAGCTTGGATCTTGCCTCTCGAAACTCGGGAAACAACGTTCCTTCCTTGATCTAAGGACCGATACACGCCTTCTCGATGTCGCCACGATGCGAAGTTACCGCCCGATTCGGCCGGTCCAGGTTGATTTCCTTGAGATTCAAGGGTGAACTCGCGTGGATCCGGCACGGAAGGTCCCGATTGGTCGACTGCGACGACGGGGAAATAAGTAGCAAGACGCAACAACAGTCGTGGCTGTCTGGGACGACGGTGGCGACGGATTTACGAGTTTAATTAAGTTCTGCGGTCGCGTTCGTCATTTCGGCGAGCATCGAAGCCTCGTTTGCGACCAGCTTTCATCCCGCGCACCGTCACTTCGGGTAAGCGGAAGGTGCATCGAAATCCGTAGAAATTCCAGCAGGTGGAACCTGTCTGAGAGCGTTTCTAAAACACGGGGACAAGATTCCAGTCTCGTTGGAATCGTCGGGGAAACGATGTACGAGGGGTGTTGATTGCACGCTTTCGTAAATGTGTCACGGATCCTTTAGTATTCCCGCGGCAAGTTTAAGCTTGTACGTTAATAACCTGCTGATAGAGCATGATAGGGGTTGGCGTGTTGCGAGGGAGACTCGCGAAAGGAGTGTATGTGACACTTTCCTAATTGCCTCGCAACTTCTCTCCCTCGCACCCCCTAAGAAAGGTAACCCTTATTCCCGTTCCCTGGGAGACCTCAGACGCTTCGAAGGCGCCGACGCCACGAAGAAATTTAATCAACCACACGTGATACCAGCCGCGAGGATTAAAAAGAAGTCGCGTTCGAGAGAATGGCAAGACTTTCCAGATGAAATTCTATGCGAATCCGGCCGCAGCTTGACATTAAACGACGAAGACTTCTGCTCCCTCTTCCTCTCCCGCCGTCTGCCACTGGCACAGTGTCGTTTAACTAAAATTCCCAACCATCCCGAGGAGTCGTAACGATTCCGTACAAGCGCGAGCTAGCCCTCCCCATTCAGCCACCGTCGGACAAAATCTAGGGGAGCACGACGATCATCGGTAGGCGAAGAAAAAGGCAGAGGACTGAGCGGAAAGCTAGTCGTGACCTACGCTATTCATGGAAGCACGCGGGAATTGCGAAGTGGTCCTCATCTTCGAGGATTTCTGCCACCCTCGTCTCTTTAAATTCCCTGACCAATTAGCGACGTCTTCGTAAACGGATAAGGAGGCACGCAACGACGAACCTTTGTCCTTTCTTCGATGCATCTTGGGTCAGATCGGGCTGACTAGAGAGTAGACGATGCTTCGATCGTTAGCAGCGGACATTCTCTAACGGAATTTAACGCGACGAGACTTCTACGATGTCCCAGGAAAGGCAGACGAGCGAGGAAACGGGACGGATCCACCGCTTTCGGGCTATAAGTGTAAACGTCGAGGCAGACAGAAGAAGCGAGCGGAGAATATGCAATCAGCGTGATTGTTTGACACCCCATAATCAACATCCTTACCCCTACCACGTCAGCAGTGTCTTTGTCTCCCCTGTCCCCTATTCTATTTTCTCTTTTCGCCCTCTCGTTCCGACCAACGGTGAGAGGACCCGCGGTCTTCCTCCTCGACCCTCTGCACCACCTCTTCGGGTACTCTTGCCACTGGCAGAGCCTTATTACCCCGATCAAGGCTCGAGATGAGACCCCAGGGAAGAAGACGAGGAACGGACACGGTTGCATTACGAGAGACAGGAGTAATGCACGCTTCTCCATCTTTTCTTCACCTGGACATGCATCCTGGTCCTGGCTGACGCTGCATTTGCGCGGAATTACGGCGTAGAGGTACACAGGCATGCGACGATGATGCGTCGCTTGATGACGGTGAGAGAAGGGCCTGAATTCTAGCTAACGAATGACAGAAAAGCTGGAAAAGATTGCTCGCTTGGTACTTCTTGAGGCGGTTCGAGTCATACTCCGTAAACGCTGCCGAGGCACGATCGTCAGTGATCATGTAGGTGAGATTTAGAGAGCAATCACGATGGGGAGGAGAGACCGGTGGCGAGGCAGAAAGAGAGACGAAATGGCGAAGAAGAAGAAGATTACGAAGAAGATGACGAGGAAGAGGGAGGATAGGTTCGATTCAACAACGTCTGGCATCGCAAGCGAACCGAGCCGAAGACAAAAGGAGGAGCGCAGGCAGCAGCGAGCGGCAAAAACAACATGGATCCAGCTCTCGATCGATCGAGAAGCGATCGATCGATCCCTGGTATTACGCAGACGTGCACGTGAGTAGTACGTGAGTGCACGGTCTGTCTTGTAGGTTGCACCGACTGTAAATTCAGAGGGGATCTGCCCGAGGTGGTCTGCCTCGAAAACACCGGAGAACAGAGAGTTGCCAGGATGGAGTGGGGTGCTGAGGAGCAGGAGGAGGAGGAAGAAAATTGCATCCACCGACGCTCGCCTGCTCATTTCGCACTCTGCGCTCATTCGTACGTGTGCCAGGCCCTTGGATCTGCTCATTAGGCGCGAAGTGGAGACGAAGAAGACGAAGAAGGAGACGGGAGGAGAGATGAATGGACGGACGGTGACTGGTAAACGAAGCATTTCCCCTCTGCCATTTCCATTCATGTGGTAGGCGTGAAAATGGTCCCATTACGACTGCACCGGTTGCGAAAGATAATAGCGAATCGCGAAGAGGTACAACCCAAGCCTCCTCTAGCAGTCGACTCTAAGAATATCCCTCGGAGCGTAATATCGCGCTCGAGTAACGCGTTAAAGAAAAGACGCCAACACCTTTGTCTTGTATTAACCGGCGAAGACAGGGGAGGGAAAGTTTGGCTGCCTGGATGAGGTAATTACAATGGTGGCCGATCCAGCAAGGTGACACGGGTGCAGCAAAGTTGGCCCCGTAGGTAGCACGGGCCTGATCGACGGAGAAGGTAGCGGCGGTCGAAGAGGAGGACGAGGAGGAGGAGATTAGGGCAAAGAGAAACCGCAACGTAGCTTCAAAGAGGTCTTGCCAGCCAGGGGCGCGTCTACTTAACTTTGATCAGGTCGAGACCGCTGATGCGAGACGAGCCATGCAGAAATAAAGTGGCTGCCGAGTTTCCCGCCTTTTTGCATCTTGAATTATCGACTCTGGATACCTCCGCTGACCTCAAAATATCTCTTAAAATTACCAGCAGGCCTTCGCCGGGCCAATTTCGACCCGTTTTCGTGAATTTTTCGCCACGCACGAAACTTAGGGCAAATCTCTGACACCATCTCGTTCGGGAATAATCGAATTCCTGACCGAATCTTTTGGGTAAGCAACCAGAGTGCAGCGGCTCGAGGACAGGACACTTTTGCCTCGTGCTAGGGAGACCCAACGGGTGAATCGTGGCGGGGATCAGCGAGAGAAGAGATGGAAACGGCAGGTTGAATGTCGTTATTACGTTGAATTAGAGGGTGCAGAGCCGGAACGAGGTATGAAACTATTACCTCGCGAAACGGCAGACCTCTCTCTCCTCTTGATCCCTCACCATCGTTTCCCCTCCCCGTGATAGAGGAGAAGGGGGTGGGTGGGGTTTGTGCGTAGTTTCGAGTCGCTCCACGAGCCACGAGGATGCTGGTCGTGAACGAAAGATGATGATGCCCGAGGAATATCCGCTATCGAAACGAAAGGAGCAAACTGACCGGAAGGCACGGTCTTCTATCACCGGAGTTAGCTTAGCTAATCGACCCGGCGTAAAATTGGAAAAGTACCGGAGAAACCTGACGGTGTAATTAATTGGCCACGCGGCTACAGTATTCCGATTCCGATCGATCTTTCACGCTTGCGTCTACGATCGAAAGAAATCGGCGAAAACTGCCCAATATCTGTACCCCGATCATTCCACAAACGAAAGCTAGTCGTTGTTCCAGGTGTCTGTGAAGTGCCTAAAGATCGGGCTAGGTAACGGGTCGCCAGTGGGACCAAACGCCAGGCCAAATGGAACAAGACTCACCACCATGCTGAGGACTGTGCTTGTAGCAATCTTGATGAGCCGAGGAGCCGCTATTAGCGCCGAGGTGTGTACTGGAAGCAGGCGATGCGGTCGGATCGGTGTTGTTGGGGTTGGTGCAGGCACCACTAACCGAATTCGCGGTGACGCTGTTGCCGATGTGATGCTTATTCCTCCTGTACGGCTCCGGTTCTCGTAGATAGGGAGTAAACGGACTGGGTGCGTCGGGGAAGGTCCCCCGTGCCAGTCCAGGAACTCGGGGCAGTGCGGGAACTCGGGCCAGTCCAGGGATGTGAGTTTGCCCTGAAAAAACACGAAGAACGTTTCTCGTTAATCGTACTTCCATCTTTGTCCGTCTTATCGATCGACGAATCTGCTCGCGCTCCGAATAACGCAGCGACGGGACTCTTAACTGTGGTCAAGCGTTTCGGGTTAGCAGTCAGGGGCCCGTATCTTGGGTCTCAAGAAAAATCTTGCTCTCCAAAGCACGGACGTTCGGTAGCCAAGCGAAGGGCGACAAGGAGAGAAGATGTTTGTGCAATTAGCCCAATAGAGAGGGATAATTAAGAAACTCGAGTGGCTCGTGTCCCGATCGACTTCAATGGCATTCCTCGCACATTCCAACCCCCGCCGGCGAATTGATGGAACCCTGGCAGAGCCAAGTATCGCGGTACCTGCATAGTATACACAGCGGACACGGCGACTCTCTATTGGGGCGGCTGCAATATACACGTAGTCCGTGTGTATCGTTATACGGTGTTGCACATTATGCGCCATGTGCATAGGTTCGATTGCTTACGTAATCTCTGGACAGGACATTTCGTGGCAAAATCGCTAGGCTGTGTAACCTTCGGCTTTTGTCCGCCAGGTATCGATCCTTCCAGAGGTTTCCAGTTTTTCTACACTCCGTTTCCCCGAAAAGGATCCTTTCGTTCCGCTTTCCACCTCGAGTACACACGGTTGCACCAAGAAAGAGAGAGAGAGGGAGAGAGAGAGAGAGAGAGAGAGAGAAAGACGACAGAGCTCGCGAATCCAGGGAACCTCGGGATCGTCGTTGATCGAAAGAAGTGGAGCACGTTGCTCTCCTTTCCTCTTGGAACGGGCCCGGGTCGACGGAGAGGAAGCCAAGAATGGGAGCCGCGAGGCGCAAATTGTTATTCCTCCAGCGAGAGAGACGGAACGGAAAGGAGCTGGGCAGAAAGACGAGAGGAGCAGTGGTCGAAGGAGGAGAGCATATCGACTGGCCAACCGGTGGAAGAGAGACTTCGGCCACGAGGGCGAACGACAAATAAAGTTCGACCGCAAACTGCACGAAATTGTCGGTGAGCCCAGATGGTCAGCTCCGGTGCGCCAACCGATGCCTACAAGATTATTCCTCGCTACCGACTACCACGATCGCCGGTCAGGAGAAACAAGGGAGCTCTGTGTTCAGCTCCACGACCGGATCCCACGACTTCTCACGTACCGGACGCTCGTAATGCCCCAAACGTACCGGCCGACACTCTTTTTGGATGGCTCGCCTCGGTGTTTCCATTCAAGAGGAGCAAAGTAGAATGGGATGTAGCGAGGAGGCAGCGGATAATTCAGAATGGATGGTCGAGTGCAACGGAGGTGAGCGAGGTAGAGCACATTCGATCCTACGAGGAAGAAGCTTCAATTATATCTCTCGGAGACTCTTCCCATCGAGAAGGAACGTAGCAGAAGATACTCTAACCAGATGGATACCATGGTATCTAATCATGCTTGCACACGGAACGATTTTCTCGACTATGTAAGAGCGTTTGACGAATCTAACACACCTGAACCAGCGTTTCTCGTGGATCGATCCAGCGTCAAAGCTCCAAGGATCTCTTCGAACGTTAGATCATCAAGGTCTGACTTCGCTATCGCGTCGAGCCTGTTCAGGATATCTGAAAACGTACCTGCTATCCGAATCTAGAAGCGGAAAGGCGGTTAATTACAATAAACAAGAACGATCGTGATATAACACCTTCACCGATTGCCCCTTTGCCTGTTCGTGGAACATGGTGAAGCAGAGAGAAAGAAAGAGAGAGAGAAAGAGAGGGGGGAGAGGGAGAGAGAACAATAATTCCAATCTCCGCAGCACGAGTGGTGGGCTTATCTAATCAAAGTGTGGCAGCCCCGGAGGACGGAAATAGCGCGGCTTTTTCCTCCTCTCTAATAACGGGCCCCTCCCTCCGCTCGTCTTACGTCCTCCTTGACGCCGGGGTCTGCCAGCATTTCGAGAATTTTGCTCCAATCTTTTCTCTTTTCTCCGCTCTTCGCGCTCGTGAAAACCACTTTTGCGTTCTTTCGTCGCATTTTCCTCGCCCAGGAAGATCTACTCGAACAAATGTCCCTTTTCTACGAGTACGTACGAAGAGGACGGGCCCGAAATGTTTCGACGTCTCGATGGAAGGTCCGGAGCAAGTCGAGTTTCGTGACTCGAAATAATTTCACAGCGATTCGAGAAAGCGACGACCAACACCAGTCATTTCTCGTCGATTCGTCACGAAGAGGTGTCGCCAGGTTGCTCTCGAGGTATCCTTGATCACGATTTTTCCAATCTTCCAGCTCCGTGCTCGAAAACGATCGTCAACGTTAAGACAAATCGGAGGCCACTAGCGGGAATTCGTCGAGTCGACTCGTCAAGCATCCAGCTACGGAGATTCTTTCCAATTGCCTGGTAATGTCGACCAATTGCAGACTCGAGACTGGACCATTTCGATGGACGGCTACCGGAGTAATATCGTTCGATAACGCGCGATTTCTCTCGATCCATCCGGATGAACTTGCTTCCGATTCGCTCTAAAATTCACGATCTCTCCGAGGCGTGCTTTTCCAGTCAAGATGATGGCTCGATTTGAACGTTTCCATCTCGCGATACCGTTGCAACCATGTGCTCTACCCAAATTGTTGATCGCGGATTAAGCTTGATTTTTTTCTACCATGGGCAATTTCGCATCACGCGTGCACCACTTAAATCCGGACGGACGTATGGCGGATGCCAAGCATTTTCTATGGAGGGTTACAGAGAAAATGATTTCGAGAGAGACGAACGCGTCGCGTACTCTCGTCTAATCGAAATTCCAAACGCGGAACAATTACTGGCCAAGCAAATTCAATTTCAACCTTTGACTGACAGCGGCCGATCCATCGATATTGTTTTGCCGGGGTTGTTTCGATGATTTTCGGCCACAGTGACGGCTACCCGGTAGCCACTTTGTTTCGCCGATTCCTTTTCCCTGTTCGTTCCAACCGATCCCTGCCTCCCTTTTCCACCGTTTTCATTTCCATTCCATTCTTCCATCGAAGAACCGGGAAATATTTTTCAACGCAATTCATATTCGAACCTCGTTAGAGAGCGACAGAGACGTGTCCTAACTTCTGGTCGTTGACCAAGGTAAAAGCTACTTAGCCGTACCCTCCTTCCTCGCGCGATCGACGAGTCGAAAAGGAAGGGTAACGAGCCTGGATCGTCCCCGAAGTGCAGAGGATCAGGCTAACTGCTACCAACTTCCTTTTCCGCAGTTCCTAACGCGTTCAAACGGTTCCGGTCAGACTGTCGCAGCCTTGGAAGTCCGTTAATCCGGTTACGTGTCGTTCCATGCCACGGTGGCCGCGTTTGCAGTATTTACACGCGCTGACGGGCCGGCGAATTACAGAAATTGCACGATTACCGACGAAACAGCCGGTCGAGGCGAGACCGGGAAAAAGGGAGCGAGCGAAAAATGGGGCGGGGAGGGGTGGTGATTTTCGATAACAAAAAGCTCGCGATTATCCACGCAATAATGATAGCCGGCAGGTGTCTGCGGAGCGGCGCGCTTCGGATCGTTGCGAGGACAATGAAAGCGCCGGTTGTTTTGCCCGACGGCGCTCGTACGCTGGTCGTTACATAGATTGTCCCTGGTGCGTGCCAGGGCGAGGAGGAGCACGCCATCGCTGGCCAAAACTCGTGTATGCAATATGTCGTGATGCGTGTCCCGTCTCGACGTCCGATTCTTTTCATCCGCCACGGAATTGGGGCGGCGGCGATCCCCGTCTGGAATCGTCTTCACGCGTCGAGTCTGTCTGCCCTTCGACGTCCCAGTGGAACTCCTTTGCCTTGCTCCTTCTTCGACTCGCTCCTCGACTCACTCTTCGACTGACCATGGAAGCTTGGATGGTCGCGGGAAGCGGAGGAGAGATCGACGATTCTGCGAATATAGGATCGGTTTGGATTTGTTAAGATTTCAGGATCAGAGGGGACATTGGTCAGCGAAATATCTAAGTTTCGTTACCCACCGTGATTTTTTCATAACCCGATGATATCCACTGACGATTCGACGACAGTTCAAAACAGCGCGGAAAACATCAATTTGCTTGTTTTGATTTTTTTACAAACAAAATACGGCCAAACGTGTCCATCGTGTACAGGGAACTGTCAGCCTCTTCGTGTATTAACAGGTAAATAGTTGGAAATTCTATGCTACCTCCGTGTACGATAAAACTTTGTTACCACCGCAAAATGCTCGCCCCTGTGACCGTGGACGTCCTATGACGTCCTAAAGTGCACGAATATTATAGATTTCCTACCTTGTTCTATCGATCGTTGCGAAACCGGAGGTAAAACGTTAGAAAAATCAATCACGCCGGACCATTTCGAAAAAAATAACGGGGAAAAAAAAATCTGCGAGACCGGTGGGCACGCATCGTACTACGCCTATCAATACTTTATACAACAAATGCGAAACGTCCGCAAAAAGCTGCCGTATTCGTGGTCGACTCCGCAGCGGCTATTAATCTGATATCGAAATAACAGGCATTTTTTTTCCCCCCTACAAACGGAGGCTGAAATTGGTGGCACTCGCTTAAGCTGGAACAATTGGTTCTATATTTTGGAAATTCTCTCTCTTTCCGTCCCTTTGTCCCGACATATCGGCTATCGTCGACAAATATTTATGGAAATAAATTTACATTTTGTGGATCCATTATGTGAAACCGGGAAAGGATAATCAAAAACTGCCGGAGTTCGAATATCCCGACTTTTCCGTTTTCAGCGTAATTATTTTCATTATTGCCACGGTTTCCCACGTATCCAGTTATCCTCGCGGTTTCCCAATTCTCCGTGCGCGGTCATTTTTGAAAAAGGAAAACCTTTCCTTGCCTCGCTTGCTCTTCTGTCTGTCTTCGTTCTTCGTGCATGGTCCAAAATACAGGGAGACACTGGTCGTCGATACGGCGACTAGTCGTCGCTGGGGTAAGATAATATTTGACGAAAGAAACACGTGGAAAAATATGACACTCCTTTGCTGCCGGGTGAATCCTCGAAAGAACGACGAACGCAGCCTAGGAACGTGGATGGTTTCAGTTATTTGTATATCAAGCCCGTATCGCAAATACGCATCATACGACGCCGGTTATTAAGCATGGTCAAGCATCGATAATTAACGGATATTTTTGGAGGTTTTCATAGTATATTACGGTAAGTGGATTACTTTTCACGCGGCAGTGTGCTGGTAAAAGCATTGTCTATGTAGTACGGCTTGGTGAATAGCTAACCCAAAACACGCATACGCGCGGTACGCACGTCGACCACTGCATCATCGCGCACCATCTGCTCGGTAATGACTTCCCATTACCGCGTATAGGGACTTTCGTTGAATTATCGGTACATTTTCAGGGAATCCACGGATAGTAGCAGCCGGTGGCCGCGGATAGATCTCGCGATCCACGGCCTACCAGAGAACGGAAAGTGTTTGATCTACTCACTCGTTTTGGACCGGGGTTCTCTGGGCCCATCCACGGTCACCTTGATGGCTCTCGTGTACGTGGCTACTTGGGGAGGCGTAGTCGATACCGTGATGGTGATGCTGAAGCTTTTTCCTGAAACACAGACGCAGGGGAACGATGAGAAAATGAAAAGGGAAAAAGAAACAGAGAGAAAGAACGCAGCGATACTTCGATGCACAGAGTAATACGATTTGCTAGTTAGAGGAGCAATTTATTACCGATCGAGCTGCAAACAAATTCGCGACAGAGCTGCAGTCTGTGGTCAGCGGGACCACGAGCGAATCCCGATCTAAATACTTTACGATTTCGTGCCGCAATTACATCCACGTCCATTAGGTTTCGAGAGACCGCGAGTTTCTTAGAGCGCGCAGACTCTGAGCGGGACGAGAAGAGGACGTTCGGGGGTGGAGCACCGGTGTGCATATATCACCGACGAAGGTCTCGAAGTTGAAGGTCCGGTATATTAATTCCCTCTCCATAAACGTCCGTCGCGGAGATTGACTACGCTTTCTTAAACGGCCCATCGCGCGCTAATATGCATTCGGTAATTCGCCGCTGCCAGTTCCAACGAAACAGCCCCTTGTTTCTTTCGGCTGCTAAAGTCAACTGGATTATAGCCGTGGTCCTCCTCGACTAACTTTGTGTCGGCACGGTACGATCCACTTAAAAATAGATTGCCTTCGCGTAGGAAGGAGGTGTTGATCGTCTTGTTGCAATCCTTTGCAAAACAAGTCCGTTCGCGCGATTAAAAGTTCGAAGATCGTAGAATCCATCGAAACCAACGTTCCGACGAGGCCCTCCTGGAAGCGTACCCGGAGCATCGTTGCCGACCAACCATCGGGAAAATACGAAGGAGGCACTCTCGGTTTGCGTTAAAGGGTGGATATCTAACGTGTCGCGGACATATAGTCGTTTGTGTTGGCGTAAACGTCAACGATTTGTAATTGTCTCCCCTTGGTGCACCCTGGTCCACCTCGCTGTGTCTGTCAACATGATAACCGGCATCAAACACCCCCAACCCCGCCACCCCCGGGAGCTGCAACTGACTGCAGAGAGGCACGGCGTTATATCCTAGTTATAGCGTGCCCTCTCCCCCGCGTGCGACCGCTCACCCTCCACCCTCTGCCCCCATTGCACCCCCTGAGCCCGCGATGCTGTCGCTCTCGCGCCCGTCATTGCATCCTTGTTATCGTCATCGTTTCGGTCCAGCGCAAAGTGGCTCGTTTCAGAACACCAAAAATCGCGCGTGTCGCGGTTCCTCTTTCTGGCTTCCGCTTTAAAATCGATTAGCTGCATCGATCGCGCGCACGGTTACGTCTGTCTTTTCGCTCTTACCGCGGCCTGCATCACGCGGACAACGTTCAACGTTGATGGACCGGAAAGGGAATACAATTTTTCCACCGTTGTAAACGTAGAAACTCCGTCTAGACCGTGCAACGCTCGTCGTTGCCGTTCCGGATAGTCCCATCGGAGCGAATAGTCCACCGATTCAGCCAATTCCTCGCGAGCTTTTACCGAGGGATGCGAACGTAAATCGACTTCGAAGGACATCTTGGTACGTTGGAAAGCTGCAGGAACTACCGGCGGAACGTGGAGGATCGCGACGAGACTCGGAGAAGTAAGGGACGAAGAGGAAAGCGCGAAAAGAGCGTGAAAAAGGTCGGAAGCTGGTCGAAACCGTATCGTAAGCGATCATAGGAAGGGAATTCGCGCACGACACCCTCGTGCCCCTTTCCCTCCATCGTCGAGTCCATCGCATTTGGGGCTAATAATGCCGCACGGCCGATTTCCCCCACCGATGGCCGGACCTGCGGTTAATACTCGATGATGGGAACGGTCATCTGCAGAGACAGGACACCCAGGCTGTGCATTCGCGAACGACGGACGGACAGACCGACAGACAAAACCGGGCCACGCGTATGTGCCACCTATATAACGTGCACCACATCGCCGGTTATCCAGCGCGACTCCGGCTCGTTTCGGTGTGTCGGTGCGTTTGCAACGGTGCCGAGGATGAGATGAACGCCATCCCAAACCGCCCACACAACCATCCGAAACCACTCGAAACCGTCCGTTAATACTCGTGGCACCAGGGTGAGGGAGGGGAGGGGGCGAGGTTTCGCGTAGGGCTAGGTGGCTACTCTCTCCAAGTGGGAGAGCCAGAAGCTGGGAGATGGAAAACGAAGGGTTCGGTGGAACGGGACGAAGGTCCCGATCCCGAGTCTCGCAACAGGATGTCTCTGCAATTGTCAAATAATTACTATCGGTGGTAATTTCAGCCGTGTCGATATAGACTGCGGTATATTACTAATTATAGGCACGGGCCTGCCTCGGCCCCGACGATGATGGAACGCCCGTTCCAGCCTGCAGCCCCTCTCTTTGATCCGGCGCTACCAGCCACCACCACTCTTTCTTCCCGTTTACGATCGCTCCGGAACATCGTGCCGCGCACCTTCACGGAAGGTGATAATTGCCACGATCTCGCTAGTTTCTTCTCGCCATCCTTTTCTTTCCAACCCCCTCGTCGGTGATCCCGGTACATCGAGATTCTTTCTGCAGTTGCTACGTGGTTTTATATCGTCGCCACGCATCGCCGGTGAACGGGGTCTGCGACCGGCTCGGTGGTGGCTCGGTTCGATAAATTCTTCTTAATATTTCCCGTACGAGGAAATTTCAAGCTCGACGCTTGCGAATTTTCCGTCGAATTCCTTGGACGAATCGGCAATATCGAGGGGAATCGGAGAGCGGTGCGGTAGGATTCAATCAAATTAATAAGTCGCGGAAACAAAACCTCGATGATAGGAGGGTAGGTAGACTGGCCGGTCGCGGCTGGTACGAGGGTGGTTTGGTCAATCGTCGAAATTGAGTATTACGGATTATCGAGGAGAGATAGTGAAAAAAAAAAAAAAAAGGAAAAAAAAAAAATACCAAAACTGGACAAAGGGATCGAAGGATTTCGGCGAGGGATGTGTCCCTTTCGCTAATTGATTTCGGGGATAGCGTGTCCGGTGTCAGGAGGTGGATGGAGCCTCGCTGACCCTGCACTTCATGATGAAATCGAATGAAACATAGATGATGCTATCGACGGACGTGCAGCTCGAATGCGAGCAGTCCGGCTCGTTAATTCATAAATGCATCGTACGGTGCGTGGGGTGCAAAATGCATTTGTAGAACCGGATGAGTTTACCTGCTGGCCCGTAGATAATCGTCGCGGATCGACGTACACGCGTCCCTGAAATCTGCGACTTAATCGGCACAAAAACGGATTATTTAAAAAGCTACCGCTCGATCAATTCGTTTGGCAATCATTTATTAAAAGCCTGGCTCCCGTGGTACGTGTAACTTTGTTCGCGGCTAGCGCGATTTAATTTCCGCATTGAAGCTTAATCTATACCTTTTGAAGCAGTTTAACAATTGCGGTTTTGCGAAGAGTAAATTAATCAACGTAAAGCGTAAACGTCGCCAACTAATTAACGGGACTCTTGATTTTTCCAGTAAATTAACCGACGCCAAGGCGAAAATAAACGACGGATTGATATACGGTTTCGTTAGCCGTGACGTGGAACCAGCTACAAACCATTGATCGGATTTGCTTGATTTTCGAGACTTAGCCTCTTTCTCTCTGGCCGACGGACGATGATTTCTGATTAACGGCCAGTTGTTTCGGATGCTAGGTCGGGGCTACCGGCGGACATCGAGTAATGACTCTGGGGGCGGCGGGATGCGAGGGAACTCGCGGATGCGGAGGGTTTAAAAGCGAGAGACGAGTCGAGCGGGGTTGAGGCCAGTTGATGACGATGATGATTACAATAACCGTGCTTTTAGGGGGTTCGAAATCACGGTACATGCCTCTCTCGTGCAGATAATTTACTGGCTGCTTTTTCCACGACTTACAAAGCAAACTGCCACTGACGATGACACTCGAAACCTCAAAACTAACTCTCTCTATTGGCTCGTTTAATAAGTTGCCTCGAGCTTTGATCGTGTACCAGAATCCTCTAAATTAAAACTTCCTCATACTGCTTTTCATGCTCTATAATATTTGGAGATAATAATGTGATTATAGTATCGTTTTTACGTTGCTACTGAGTAATAGTATAGCATAGTAATAGCAGGAGCGTGATATATTCGACGAGGTGTTCATATTAAAGGAGGAAGAAGAGTTGAAAAAAAAATAATTGCTCCAGGCACTTACCCCTGCCGCTTCTTCCGACGAACCTTAGGTCGTTGAACTTGGCGACTTGGTTTTTCATCAGGGTAGTGGAATTTCTTAGTTCAGCGCAACAATTTTCGTCGTTACCCGCTCGTACTGTCACCAGAGTTCCATCGACGACTTCGCCCAGGGCGACGACTTTGAATGCCACCGGGAGCGTCTTGTTGGACCTCCAATGAGTTGGTAGTTGACTGCAGAGAAAATACGGTGATCCTGTAAAAAATATGGAAATAATCAGTGGTTTTGCTGCAGAAATAAAGGGCACTAATTTCTTTCTATTTCCTTCACTGTCGTTTTGTTACGTTACTGATTCTCGTTACAATTATCGATTACGCATTTCTCAAACGAATATCCAAAAATGCGTAATATTTCAAAATTCTGAGATGGAGAATAAATTTTATACGGAAATTTATCACTCGAAATATTAATACCAACTTTATAGCGGTTTCTAGCTCCATTCCGCGTAATATTATTATTCTCCGTATTTAACCTGAAACTGCGTATCACTAACCTCGTTAACTATCACAGATGTTTCTCACTTTCCTTCTACAGAAACGCACAGAGAATAAAATTACGAATAATATCGTTTTACTTTCACGACGCAGCTATTGCGAGCAGAAAATTTCACTATAAAATGTAATCGCGCACGAAACTTCGAAGGAAAAAGCTTCGCTATGCAATTTGCGTTATACGCACTACTTTCCCGCCCATTCGAACAGAAAATGACGTCATACTTTTCGACCAATCAGCGAGCGTCTTTTGGCAGCCATATTAAAAATAATACGAACCTGTTCGAACTAATTCGCCAGGGTGTTCAGCTTGTGCCTCGCCGACGAGTCTCTCGGTCCACCACAGCTCGCCGACGGCGGCACCCTCGCTCATCTCGCCACCTCCTCCCCCGGCGTCGGCGTCGTCGGCCTGCTGGTACCTGGTGTTTACCCCCTGGAGAGGCGCCAGTGAGGGGCCGCACGGGCCGGCGCCTTCGTGGGATCCAACGGTGGCGTAATTCTCCCCGCAGCCCACGGAACCCACCGGTAGATGCATCCCATCGGCCAGTAGCCGCCCCTCGTCGCCCAAGCACGCACCCTCCGGGCAAGACGTCGTGATTTCACTTGCCTCCTCGATGTACACACTCCACGGAGCCCGCTACCTCCTCCCTGGCTGCTACCAGCAACTCCTCCTCCAGCAGCTGCTTCTCCGCTTCTGGTCCACGCGACGGATATCCAGAATACTTACCAACACGTTCATCGTATCTTCTTCGACACGCGGAATATCCTCGGCGTCCTCGAAATTTCTCCGAGTTCCATGACGAACGTCCTCGCTACTGGTTTCCCGCCAACGCCATGACAATATTATCGAGTATTGACGTAACACCTCCAATGAGAATCTGGTCCTCCCCTCTATTGCACTTTTAGTCCGCGAGGTGTCACTGTGTTTAGATCGATGCACGGATCTATGACCGGTTTACTCTCAAACTAATCACTCGTCGAAGACGTAACACGTTTTACCGCGATTCGGAGCTCCTACAGGTTGCTGATTGGTGGACGCGGTCAGATGCTTCGGATTATCTGGCACGAGTCGATCTACTGACAGGTCAGAGGAGAACCTTTCACTTTTGTTTCGCGATCGGGGTTCGATATCGAGCGGAGACACGGTCCACGATGGTCGTTTGTGTCGGAAAAACACGGTGAGTCAAAGTGGTTGTAGAGGTTCGGAATGAGACACGTTTATAGGAACGTCAGTCGCGTTCGACGGTGCGCGACGTAATGCCGGCGGCGCGGCTTCAGCCGCGTGTTCCGCGTAAGCGGCCCGGGACGGCCTAAGCCTCGCAATTCCGACGCTCCCCACCGTCGACGTCGTCCTCCCGCTGCGCCTCGACGCTCCCATATCCCCACTGTCAGATCGCCCGCCCTCCGATCGTGTGGACTCGTTTTCTGACCAGTATTCGCGTTCTTCTATTTCTCCGCTTATTTATATGCAATCTATTTTCATATGGAAAGTTTCTGGCTAATTTTCGGCGAATCTGTTGCGTCGTTCGATCACTCGGAATTTAGATTCGTCATACGGAATAATCGAATTGGCAGGTAAACGATTCGATTCACACATATATTTGCTTTTGTGCGTTTTAACCTAATTGAATAAGGGCGCGTAAATTAGGTTAGGCAGCGCCGCGTAACGGAAGGGAACAGAACGATTTCGATCGATGAGACGTTCGATATATTTACGATAATCGCTGCACTGCTCGCGATTCTCGAAGTGCTAAGGCAATGACGTCACGTCGATGCCGTGTCAGGTGACTCGTATTTGCAGCGTCTTCTAGAAGTTTCTTGTAATTTTGAGTGAAAAGTTGTACAAACTCTTTCAGATTTAAGGATAGAATGTTACCGAATGCGTACGATTCGTTGCTGGATTCAAGAACAATTAGGTTAACTGGGTTTAGAGATCAATCGTAGAGTGTCGTGGCTATTCGTTCGTCTTAACCTTTAAGTGTGTAAAAATCGAAAGACACGAGATAATTGTAACAGGCTAATAGAAGGAAAATATCCCGAAGGCCACTTATAAAATGTGAAAGGTAGGTAAATGCAACCTGCTTCGTTGCTACGTCGAATTTACGGGAAATCCTATGTGTCATCGTAGTTGCTAGCTATAATTGTATTTAATTGTAAATTTATTTGCATATGAAAATAAGCCAGATTTCGCATCTGATGAAAAGCCGATTCGACGAATTACTATCAACGTACTTAAAACGTGCGATGGTACGACGACAACGTGGAGTGATGCACGATGTGCCTAAACCGATTCATGGTAATTAATCGTTTCTCTACAGAATCTTTTGGCTAGTTGTAACACCGATAAGGAGGAAGTAGTATCCTCGAAATTCCACACGTTATCGTGTTATTTTCAAAAGCGGACCAATCTTTCAGCACCCGTGATATCGTAATCGTTGAATTGTTGGAGACTCTTATCCTTTTCTGAAATAATTGGTAGTCGAAGTGTTCGGGGATTCCAGCAATTCCTAGTAACACGAGGATAATATTTGCACACGCTATCAGGAAAGTTATTCAGTCTTCCACGAAGCAAGAGAAATTCTAACCTATACAGGTACGTTATAGGTTAACCTTCGATCTATTTTTCGTAGCGCTATTTCATCCATTTCAAAGTCAAAAAGTGTCACGCGCGATCTGAATTATGAGAAATAAGGTGCAATAAATTATGATAATTCTTTTAAGACGCATGATAGATAAGTGGCGCGATGAAAGACATTCGTAAGGGTTGAAAAGGGTGACTTTTCCAGGTTGGCAAGGTCCAAGTGGCAATCCAATGTACCAGCAAGGCGTAACAAGTGTCTGTGTGACGTCACGCGGCTTTCTGGAGGCGGAGCCTGTGATTGGGGGAGCAGGTGGGGGTGGGACTCTCCCGCATCGTGGATCGTTTGCCCCACCCTCGGGATTTTGTTCCTTCGTACCACCGCCACCTTCAACCTCCTCCTTTTCTCCCCCGTGGTCTCTTTTTCCCTCTTTTGAACTTTGTTCGGTGACCCCCCACCAGTCTGCACTCCACCAGGTAGGAAGCTGCTACCTCTGATAGCCATTGCAAGATGCAATCCAGGTGGAACTTATAGAACTGTATCTTTGGTGGGATATCTTTCCTCTAAACTGGCGCCGGTCGCTGCTAATAGGCGTACGAGCAAACTGAATTATGATCGATGGGTCTAGGATAGGTCGGGCTTTTTTCAAGAGCTGCACGAGAGGCGTCCTTGCTCCAATTTGAAAACCAATGATAGTTCTCGTAAAATCTTCATCCATTCCACAGTTAATTTTTTGGATTCCCTTGTTAAACATAACGGAGTAAATTTAATAGGCAATTACGTAAGAAGAAATATGGTAAGAAATTATGTATGCCTCAAAGAACGTTTTATAAATTTCGAACATGTTATTCCTATTATACTTATCAACCAGCTACTTTCTGATCAATTTCAATTAATTTTTTAGGTACACGGATTCTACAATTGCAGAAGTTCCTTGAGCAAGCTCCAGTCAAGCGTCCGCCTGCCTCCTTGAAGCTACTCCGGAAGTGTCAAACGTTTCAACGTGACGCATCGATTTTTTTTCCATACCTCCGTAGAAGCTGATACGAATTTTCCCAGAACATATACGCGAAAAGATGGTGTAAGGCGCTTTAAAGGTCTGCGCCGGCGTGTTCCCGCAACGCTACCGTTTATTGCACTGTGGTCTGCTAAAGTGCAATCGAGGAAGCAAAATGCGGTTTCACTCGTTCGTGCGGGGCTCGCAAGAATGTAATTAACCCCTCGGAAGTGGCACGGTGCTTCGACCCGTGGCCGATTTTACCTGCGTTTTCTTATCTCTCTGTCTTTAAAAGCGAGAAGCGCGGTCGAGAGACACCTCGCCGATCGGTTTTGTCGGTTCACACCGATATACCGCAAAAATCGGGTCTGCGTGTCGTGTCGTGAAACCGCAATTACTTACGCGAAAGACGCCGGCCAGATCTATCGCAGTTGTCACGTGTGTTTATGGTTGTACAGCCACGATGTAATTCCGTTTCTTTTTTTTCCAGATTTTTCTAATTTTCAGGTTTAGCAACGGACGTTTCTTTCAGTGGCGCTGTTATACCTTTGATTGGGTAGCTTGTTTCTTTTAACACGAGATTGGACGAATCGTGTGGTGGTTTTACTCCTTGGCTAAGCGTATTTTATGTAGTATATAGAAAAAGATATTGTTATTTGACTTACGAACTAGGGATCAGCTCGGCTCTGTAAGAAAGTTCTTTAGGATAAGATTTTTTTCAAATAAGGGGTTGTGCGATATTTTTGTAACAGTGTAAGATTGTATGGCTCGAGCGCCATGAGGTGAGCGAGATAACAGATTAACGGTCAGGGGGAAAAACAGAAACATTTTTTTTTACGCTTTTTATCAGGATGGCGATATCGCTTGGAAACGAGCCACTTCCAGCGCCACCGGAAGGGCTTCGTAAGACATGCTTATCGACAACTTTGTTTTCAGAAAAAAGTGTCTCGTAGAAAGAACTTTCCCCTGATAGTGTTCCGCTTTCGGTAATTGTCAAATTTTTAATGCGATATGTACCTCATTAATCATATTCCACGTCGAAATAATCTTTAGTCCGGGCCATGCAGATCTGCTTCCTTTGATATTTTCTTCCAATAGGAAGTACACAGGGAACATCATCGGTAGAATATTTTCTGAAATTCCAAGGAACCAGGGTCGCAGAGGAACATTCAACGTTTCTGTTATCAAATATATCAGAGATAAATTTATTAATATTTTCTAAGGACCTTTTCGCTAGAGTTAGGGGACAATTGTGTCTCAGAGCAAGCACCGTATAAACGGACGTAAGTTAATCTGCCTTTCGCGCAAAAGCCGAGCTAATGAACTATAAATAAGGGAGGAATACTTACGGCAAGTGGACAGCCGCACTTACTGACCCTTCGTAATTAAAATCCCGCCCTAAATCAGGACTAGGGACGCGATTAGACGACCTCTCTTCCTCTGCTCTGTAAAACCCAAATCTGCGACCCTTAGCTCCTTCGACCCATTGTCCCATCGTTCTTACGTACACGCACTCTGTGTACCATTCGAACACCCTCGTTTTATTCATATAGAACGCGGACGTTTCGTTCGATATATGTTCCAGTAGAAGTTTGCATCGTATCGCAGTTATTCGAATTTAGCTGCAATTCCAAGGATTGGAACTTCAAAACTCGTTGTTCTCACAAACTTGCCAGGGATGTTTTTAATGATACTTTTAATAAAGTTTAAAATTATTCCGATGCGACGATAATTGTCTCATGGTACTGGCAAGTATTTCCATTAGATGAAACAAGCAAAAGTGGTGACCCTTCGTGACTATCCGCGGAACAATCCATGCCGTTTCCGTTTCCGTCGATGCAATTCCGCTTCCGCTAATCCAATTGCAAAGCGTGCAGCTAATAATACTCGCTGGGGTGGCCACGCGATTACGGGAAGGGGATGCAGTCAAGGAATATAACAAGCCTATGAAAGAGGGTGGTCGATTTGGAAGACAAATGATTATCATTATAGTAATATTTTTCACTTAATAAGCAGCTGTTCTTTTCCACAGTTTATTCGTCGTTACTGCATTTTTCAAAGCTGAATTCAAGGAAAGACTGAAATCATGGGCAGAATATCATGCACAGCCAGGATGGAAATTTAAATGTTGCTAATCTTTTCATGTACCTCTTTGTGGGCATAATTAATCCAAATTTATGGTTTGTTTTAAACGTTAATTGAATTAAATTTTTTACTTGAAGGACGGCAGTGAGAAGGTAGAAATGAACTGGACGGACAGGAAATAACGCAAAGGGAAGTGATAATTATAGGTATGAGGAGTCGAAATCTCGACTTTTACCGTATGAAACGAATGAAGGACAGGGCGCGGCGCGCACACACGTACCATTATCTTCCACCCTTGCGCCCCTTCTGGTTAGCCATACTTTCCACGACCACCGACGTAGATATGTATGTCCACCCTTGTATGGTCCGTTAATAAGCTTAATAAACCCCCTGTGCGACTACCTCTCTCTAGTGTCCACTGTATTCTAGATTCCGGGGATGCAGGGATGGTTCTTGATTCTCGGTCTTCGGTAAATTGTGTTTGGTATTCCGACCGTCCACCTCATCTGAAGGTATATTTGTAATGTTACCAAAAAAGTTGCATTTATTTAACTTTTATTAATAACGTTAATTCATCTTGTTATGGAGCAGAAATAAGTCGAACAGTTTAAATAATTTTTTATAAATGTTCTTTAGAAGCGAATTGTTATAGAAAGTGGATAATCATCCATTCTGTTAATACTACTAGGTCTTTATTCAGCAAGTCAAGTATAGTGGCCGAATGCAAATGGATGTACGTTAGACTGAAGTATAGTAGTTCGATTGTGGTGGACAGTAAATGATGGAACCAGACCGTGGAAATTTATCGCTTCTGCCTCCCTGCGCTTACCGGAACGGGAGTGTAAGCCCAGTGTGGTCCGGCTTTGAGGAGGACATCAAAAGGATAACAATACAGATGTGAGACATACCCTTCCTATTCTCTTCTCGTGCGCTTCATCCAGTTTGGGAAAACCAGCTTTAGAGTACGAGCTTTATTATCACTCATTCCAACGGGATTGCGAAGCGTAAATTAAGAACATTCGGACAGAGCATTAAATGAATTTCGTCTGACATGGGACTGGATTGTACGTGTATTAAATACACTGGCTGTTAATTACGTTCAGCTCGGTAAAAGGATTATGTTCTGTATCATATGTGAGTTAACAATTTGGGACGTCTTTAATATTCTCTGCAAGGAAATTTGTAATATTTTAATATTTTCTAAGATAGGAATTAGTTATTTGTAAATCTAGATTACTATATTATTATTGAAATTCAGATTGATTATCAAATTGCTTGGATCGTATTTTGTACCGACAAAGTGAGATCAATGATAGAGTCAGATGGTATAGATGGTCCTTTTTTTATCAGTTATGTCGGTAACGAGTAACGCAATTTTGTTGGTAAATTATATATTTAGAATTTCAGATCGAATAAATCATTACACAAATGATGTGTGATACAGATTCAACACTGGTTACATTTTTCCGATACAGGATCTAAATATATATTTGATAATGTATGATTTAGATGAACGAGTTACCATTTATGCATCGATTTCAACGTTACCGATGCAGCGCAGAATAAACTCTCGACACTACTAGTGGTAGGAATCGAAATCAAAAGTGGTGAAAATTGTGCATTCGACTCATAGAGAGCGCGACAAAACGTTTGACATTTTTTAAGTCGGTACGTCAGTTCAATACTTCCTCTTGCAAGTTCTTATTCAGCACTTTCGTACGTTCGCTGCACCACAGAGGACAGAAATTCACTGTGAAATTCGCAGTCGGTAAAATAGTCAACTGTCCAAGCTTTGTGTGATGCGTTACCGACCAAAACGCATCTAGATATACACTTTCCTCTATGCTTCCCGATGTCACTAGAGCTTTTATCCTACCTCTATATACCAAAGCACCCCACAAACTTTTATGCATTTTTAAATACAGTCTCTCCGTGCATTTAATCCATTTAAATTTCTGCGTACAATAATAATCCGTCAATTTTTATTTCCACAGGTAAAATAATCCTACATCGTCATCGGTGTATCATAAATCCTAATTAACAAGGACCGAATAAAATATCTCGCAAAGTCAATCTCCAAGCAACCCGCTTCTCAGTCATCGTCTCGATCGTCATTTCAAGAGGAATACAGCACGACGAAAAGAAGAAGAAAAGAAAAAAAAAAAAAAATGAAAAACCAACGTCCGGTTTAATGCACCCCTGTGTCGCAACAATAATAGATTCGCTAGAGGACACACCTACTCCAACTAGAGTAGAGTTTTTCCTTTCTCTCGAGAGGCGCACACTAAATCGCCGGATCTGCCTGTCCTGTCCTCCCCCTGTTTCCCTCGCCGGGGGCATAAGCCACATTATACGATATCCGAGAAAATCGAGAGCACATCCTGGCCAAGGAATGCGCCGCTGAGCCCCGAGGCTAACAATGGGGGCCAGGTTTTGCGCCATTATGTCGCTGGGGGATCGCATTACCGGCCGATACGATCGCGCGCTTTCAGCAGCTTTCAGATCCTATCTTCGGATATCTTTTTCCCTCTCGGTGAGCGCAGCCCGGCCGGAACCACTGAATTTCGCAACGGTCTTGAAATCGGGGGTAATTACGCAGATTTACCCTCTTCGCTCTTTTTTTCCACAGCTTCTTTTCAAACTACCTTCTCCCGCCGTCTCTTTCGCCCTGCACCCGATGTTTTTCACCGGGTCGAGTATCAGCTGCGATCGCTGGACGATATCAGGGGTGCGGTTGTAAATTAGAGACGCCGAACCGAGGCATTTGTCCGAGTGTCTTAATAAAAACCGTTTCTCATTCGCCCAGGATACAGCGTGAGTCCAAGTGGTTGGTATTACAATCGAGATATCGAGATACGCGGCGTTTAATTGAGATTTTTATTGTTTTATTTCTCGTTTCAGGTGTGCAAATGGAGAAAGACGAATGATCGAAGAGGACAGGTTCCCGTTCTTCTCGTCAATGTGTTCGCAACGTTTCGCTCTTCTTTGTCACTGTCAGATTGTCAAATTACTGTGAAGTCGGCTTAAATGCGCCTCTGTATTTTGCCGCTGCGGAAACGACATTATTGGGCGATACGATCGCGCGCGCTTTTAGCAGCTTTCAGATTTTATCGGTGTTATGCATGAATAGTCGATTTTTTTCGGCTCGCGAAACCATAGAGCAATTGGTTCGCAACCAGAGCGAAATACCGGAGAGCATGCCGATCGGTCAGCCCGTCTGTGTTTCCTCTGTTTTCCACCGTTTCAATATCGACACGGCCTCCCTCCTCTCTCTTTCACTCTCTCACTCTCTCTCTCTCTCTCTCTCTCTTTCTCCGACAACGTTCGATCTCGCTCTGATCTTTCGAAGGACTCGATAATCGCGCCAGAACGAACGTGGAACTTTTTCCAGAGGAGTAATTTTTCGTTCCCTATAGATCATCCCTTCTTGTTCGTTTGACACGTGTTTCGACAGTTCCAGTCGCTCTCTCTTTCCGCTTTTCTCGATTTTTTCGCGACGTCTCGGCGTGAAGGGTGGAGGTTAAAAAATCCTCTCTTAATTTCCGTTCTTTTCGCGTCGTTTTTTAAGCAGCACCGCGATAATCCTTTCGAATTTATCGGTGGTCCTGTCGGTTGTTGGTCACAAAGCATCGATAATCGGCCGGACAGCGGGGTCTCCTGCAGGGAATCGCGACATCAGGGTTCATTATGACAGTTTTTGCGCCGGTCCCTTTCGACCGCGAGTTTTTCCACGACTTTTTCCGCGAGTTTTTCCGCCGTGACGCGCGTGTCGGTGATCCCGAAGACCTTCTCGTAGCTCGCCGCGAGGAAGCGGGAGGAGAAAAAAAATTTCTTCCCAGCCGGCCGCAGGGACTTTATGATCCTAATAAAACAGCCGCAGAGGTGGCTGGCCAGAGACGGAAAATCGTCGGCGTGTACGCGCCTTTTTAACCCGAAGAATCCCATAAAAATTAAAAGCATCGTCGGTGCACCGAGGCCCATTGTCCTGCGGCTGCTTCGTTTCCCTCCGCAGCTTCTAGTGTTTTCTTCTCCTCACCGATTTTTTTTTGCAGGCGCAGAAAAAAATGGAGGAAAAAAAGGAGAAAAAGGAAGAACGTCGAGACTGAGGGTCGAGAAGGAAGAGCTCGCGAGTACGCGCGGAAAAAGGAGCCGAGAGTCGTTGAAGTAACACGTTGCTTGTCCTGCTAGCAGCACGTAGCCGAAAGAAGGGAAAAAAAAGAGGAAAAAGGAATAGACAGATCGAGAAGGTAAGGAAAAAATGCGAAGGAAGAAGAGAGTGGCAAAAAAAAGTGGAAGAAAAAAAAATAGGAGAACGAGTTGTCTTTTTCCCGACTGTAAAAACGAAGCAATCGTAGTCGCTGTAACTCCGTAAATCGTCGCCTCGGTCGTATATCACCCGCTTGAAAAATAATATCCGCGCTTTCCCCGCTCCTTTTTCGCTACTCCTTCCTTTTTTCCTCATTTTTTTTCCGCTACTCCCGTTTTTTCACTCACATTTTTTTCCGTTCACAACGTCGATTTCCTTTTTCTTCCAAAGCGCCGCAATCGCCCCTTGGTTCGCGCGCGACACTTGAAATTCTAATTCATGCAAATTCACCGTCTAACGGAGTAGAAATGTTTCCCTTGTATTTTAATGAAAATTTACCGCCCCCCTCCCCCTTTTTCTCCTGCAATCTCGGCCCGTGGCTACTCTCTTCGACGAATATGAAACGACACCGCGCGCGTGCCGGCTCTCGCGATCGCCCGCCACCGTATACTTGAATCAATTTTCCCGTTTATTCCGAAGGGAAAGTTCGCCCGTGCCTCCACTTCCACGACGCAACACGAGCAATTCGCCCAATTTTTTGCCGCCCAACCGTCGCTACCTTTTCCACCTCCGCGTCCCTCTTCTTCGGGATGCGAGGAAAGGTTCGTTGCACTGCTCGCGTTGCGCTGAATTTTCGAGAAGGCGTGAATTTTTAATTCCTCCCTTCACCGCCAAACGCGTAAATTCCCTATTTATCCCGTTTCGTATTTCTCGTCGAATCTTTGAGGTATTTGAAACAGCCGCATCTTTAAAATAACAGTACCATATTGAATTTCAGAGTGGGAACGACGGCCCTCCCTTCCACGAATTTATTCACCAGTTGAAATGATCACTCTTGGCAATGGTGCAGCTTCGATCTTCGTCTCTCGGGAAGGAAGAAAAAAGTTACGTAAACAGGGTACAACGAATTACACGTGGTACTCGTAACAATGGCCTCTGTTTCGAGATCCGTTTCTTTCCCTCTCAGATTAACATCTACGTTTCCCGTGTTCGTTAGTCGGCATCTCGATCTTCGATTGTTACCCTTGTAAATTAATTTTTGGGTAAAAGAAAAAAAAGAAGGAAAGAAGGGAGAATCCAGAGGGTCGTTCGATTGTCGAGATAATCGTATTTGCCAGTTAGAAAATCAGCATATCGTCAAAACGAAATCAGCGTGGATCTCTTTTTTCACGCGAGCTAGACATGCAAATGGCTTTTGACCGAAACGAAGTAAGGCGGGATGAATTCAATTCCCTTGGATGAAGAGATACGCTTTTTATGGGTGTCACGTATGCTCTGGAAAAGTTCTAATCGATCGACAGCTCTATTTCAAACCGTGTGTGCGCGTACGCGGCTACACGTGTACGTGTCCACACGTATATAGATATGTATATATATAGAGTTGTTCCCCCGGTACGTATCCGCGGGCTCGTGTTTAGAACCGTACGAAGAGGAATCGAGTGATCTACTGCTTTTAGGTTGTGTTTACGCGACGATCAGCGCCGCCAATTTCCCCCGGAGTTTCCACGGAGAAAGCTTTCGAAATGGACGTGCAACAGCTGTTACCGTCACTCTTGATGGAAACTGGCACGCGTTACTCGTCTATATAACGTTCACGAGCACGTACGACTTATGCCTGCTACGAACGACAGTTATTGATTGTTGCACGGCCGTCCCTGGCCTTGCATCAGGTCTTGCTCCAACTTCCTCCACCCTCCATCGCTATTTTTCCCTCCTTATCGGGCTCGATCCATCGATCCAGCTGTTTCTCGCGTTCCCGAGGAGTCCCAATAACGCGTGTCTCGAAACTTTGTAAAATTCCGTTCAATTTTTAGGTAAAGAAGCCTCGAGATCCACCGAGATCCACCGAGATCCACCGAGAGCACCGACGTCCTCTGCTGAACGTGGATTTCCGATCTGCCTCGTCGCCTTTGAGATTCGGGACCGTCAGAGCGTCGAGACAGCCACGTGGACAGATGACAAGGTCCTCAGAAGGCAGGCGAGACGTCGGTATCACCGAAACCTGTCGAAGCTTTAAAAAGAAAGACTGCGAGACGTGTCCGCAGCGGTTAGCCTAAACGAGCGGCGACGAATCGAGAAACCGGATGCTGTCGACGCGACGACCCTCGCTGACGATTCGCAGACACTTTCGAGAACACTGGAGAGCCAACTGTTCGCGACAGTTGCGCCAACACGGGCACGCGCGGCTAGCCGGAAGGGCCCCCTGCGACTGCTGCGTCGCAGACGTCTCGGCCCGTAACCAATTAACCTCCTAACTGTAACTCTCGATCGACTTGTTTCTTTCCTGGAAACAAAGAAACGATGAGACTGTAGCGACTACAACCCTCCAGACTCCTGGACGGGAGTAGCTTTCTGGCAGCGGTGCCTGGTGTCGGTTAAAAAAGCCAGCATCCGAAGAAAGAGAGAGAGAGAGAGGGAGAGAGTGAGAGTGAGTGAGAGAGAGGGAACGTTTGGAAACGCGGCGGTCGCTTTCTTCGCGATTCGATTCGATGGTTTTAGGATGACTGGCTTTCGTAAACAGGTAACGAAAGGATCGGCCATTGTCCTGCCAGTGAGTAGCGATCAGGACGCGGTGTTTGTAGACAGGGCCCAGTCAGGCCCCCCATTTCTGCCTTTTTTTTCCCCTCGGTCCCTTTCACGACTCACTCTCACGAGCCAGCTCCGGTAGCCACGGCGTTGACACGCAGGGTGACAACATAAATATAATGTCACGCTTCTGCGCTTGCCAATGGCGGACTTCTCGGGGATCCTCTTGTTCGGGGACCAGGTTCGGTTGGGAAGGTTCGAGGCCTTTATTCATCGAGGATACATGGACGACGATTTTTATGGGGCACATGAAAAATGAGGTTAGCATTTATCGCGTAGGTCTTTTCTCTGTGCGTCTTCTTCGGTGCGTGTCGCGGAGAAACTGGCCGAGTGCCTCTCAATATTTTGGCACTCCATGGGTCGGTCCATGCCGATGCACCCTTAGAGATTGAGTCTTCGGATTCGGTTTCGAGCGAAGAAAAGGGATTCGTAGGAAATTTTGTACGAATTTATAGTTTATTCGAGTATAATTAACGGTGTGTTCGATTCGACGGGCCCAACGGTCATGTATGTTCCTCGCAGCTTTCAATCAGCTCCGTGAATCCTCCGACAGAGATCCTCCTAGCGCAAAGAGGTGCCAGCAGTCACGCGTGTCTTTGTCCTTTCCCCTCTTCGCCATGCGAGCACTCGATGGGCATTATGGGGGGTACCGCGGGATGAAATCTCGTGAATGGCCCGGGCCCAATTATATATCCGGCCTATTTAAAGTCGACTCGGCGAAAGGTCGGAGTTTCTCTTTCGATTCCACGGGGGATCAGTTCTGCCGTGAGCACAATGACATCCGTGACATCGTTTACGCGCACCCCCCGTGGTCTGCCACGGGACCAATGGGCCCCATGCCGCACGGAGGACACCCGTGACGAGACATCTTCATTACCTTGTGGCCATGGGGCCCACTTCGCAGGTTTAGCTCAGGGGAGAGCGAAATTTTATTTATCTCCTCGACTCTGGCAGCCTTCTTGCGCTACATAAATATGCGACATCACGTGGTACCTGGCGATTAGGAAACTCGGTTATGATGGTCTTTCGAGAGGTCTCTCGCGAGTCACTCGGAGGCTTTGGCGAACGAAATTCTGTCGGCGGACAAATTAACGACAAACGGACGAGTCGAGCACAGCTGCCATCGATACTCGAGCCGATAATAGAGGAGCGTCGCGCGGATAAACACAGGGCGTCGAATTCCTAAAAAGCGTAGTGCTCGAATTGCTCGGTTCTTTGCGTTGCGTATCAACATACTCGTCGGACATCTCCATTTTTCTCGTGGCGCAATGAGCAGGGTATCGGTGGATCGGTTTCGAATCGCGGCGACTTTACTGCGGGCGTATCGATGGCACCTGGAGCACGAAGGGTCGATCTGCAAGGGCAAAGATAGGTCTGAACAGGGATTGGAACAGGGGATCGGCAAGAGAGGGAGAGGGTTAAAGGCGACAAAGAGGGTCCGTGGTGCGGTGCCTTGGTGGCCACGGGTGTGGTACAGCTTCCTCCGTAACGAGGGCCAACCTTTATGACCCGTAAAGATACGTGCCGTCCAGTTTTCCCTCCCCTTGCCTCGCTGCCGCCCCTCTCGAGCCATTGCACCCCGGCGAGTTTCGCGCGATAGCCATACGAGGCTAGCGTGACGTTGAACTCACGTAGGGACATTTTCGACCCCCTCGAGATGGCGAAATCTCCAACAGAGTCTCTCCATATCCCAGCCAACCCTCTCTCCGTCGACCACACTCTTTTCCACCCCTCTCGCAAGCATCGAGAGAATTCCCCCGGGGACAGTTTTATAATGCTGGCCGTGATTGTGCGTGATTGTTCGAACAGCACCGGCTCCAGCGGCGAAAGGATTTTATTTCCGCTTTCAAGGTTTCCTTTAATCCAGTCGGGAGAAAAGCAACGGGGTTACCCTCTCGCAGAGTCGGAGCAGGATACGCGCGTTCGTAGATTTCGCGAAGAATCGTCGACGCGAGACGTTTATCGTTGTCACGAGAGACAGAAAGATAGGATTGCGACCACGCGAGCACCCTCGGAACGGCGGAGGAAAACTCGCCTCGGAACACCGTGGGTGAAACGGCGCCCTTCGAAGGCAGCGCGAGACAGGGAAGCTGTAACTTGCCAATTTGCCGGTGAAGTATTAGCAATTCTTTCCTCGCGGCAGGGACGCGAGGCGCTGAGAAAATTAGGGTTGCTGCATCGGTACGGGAGCTAGTAGATCTGGCTGATGAAAGGGTGTAGCGGGGTGTGTAGCTGCGAGGGCAATCGTGAATCAAAATTAGCCGCTCTTGTAGAGGAGGGAAAGGGAGAGGGCGCGCGAGAGAGTGTCGAGAGTCGAAGGCTCGCGAGGTCGAAGGGTGCTGGCGCAGAGTTTCCAGTTCATGGTAGAGCGACTCACCCCCTTTGACCCTGTTTCCACGTCGTCGCATTCCCGTCTTTCCTACGTCCAGCCCGAAATTACAGGCTGCAAGGCGCTGTAAATCCCGCTGCATCGATAGGAAATGGATCCCATCTGGGGAAACGGTGCATGGGGCTTGATTACGTCGCTCCTTCCGTTTTTACAGCCTCGCTGCAGCTCCTCGTCGTCGCGAGGATTAGCCATCCCGCGTTTGTCAGTCGTTACAAAACGTCTAGTGACTATCTCTCTCTCTCTCATGTTGTCTATCTCTCGAGATCGATGGACCCACGAAAGAAAGATCGCGAAACCTTGGCTTATCGATCGGTTAATTAGCGAAATGCGCAGGGGGCTCGAGTTCGAGGAATTTTTCCTGCAGGTGGGCGAGAAGTAGCGGAGCGTTAAGTCGAGACGCATTAATTGGAGGATGTGATCTCTGGTCGTTAGTCGAAAAATCCGTTTATCCGCGCTACACCGTGCTTCCTGTTGTGCAGAAACGAGTTTCTTCTTTTTTTCCCGCCGCCGCCCACCCTCTCGCGCCGCCTGACAGCGGGTGACGGGAATATTCCAGCGTCAAATACATCCGCGCTGTTGTACGCGCGCACACGCGCGTGCACCGAAACAATCCACCCCCGACACGCAACGCCGAATGTCCACCCCCGTGTCTGTACGCGGCTCGGCGTCACGCAGACCAGCGACAGAGCTAGGTGGTGGTACGTACACGGAAAGCAACCAGGGGGTCGGCAGGAGGGGCGGTTGGGAGCGGAGGTATTGAAATTAGCCGACCGGTCGCTAGTGATGGCCGTTCGATCCTCTCTGTATCGCGAGTTCAAGTAATTTAGCGAGTTCTCTGCGCGCTCAAGTAATTTAGCCGAGCGGACGCTCGTTTTCAATGTTACTTTAATTGGAAAATTCTTCCTCATCTTGCGAATATAGTTGCAGCTAGTTCTTCCGACTTTTGCTCTTCCACCTAGGTCTCGTAGCATTATGTCGGTAGATTTTAAGTACGCGTTCATCCGAATTGTCTACTCGGGATAGATCGTAAGGGTAGTTGTTCGACAAGCTATAATCTCTTGGAGTCTAAGAAATGTTTGTTACCCTCGAGAACCCTGTATCGGTTTAATTGTCGTTCGTTTATTCGTTCGGGATCATTCCAAACAGCTGCCGCAAAGTTTGACAGGTATCCTCGAAGCCACGTTTGATGACTCTTCCAAGTGATCGAACGTGGTTGCAACCCGATGTTACGAAATGCGCAAAGATGATAGGATATCGAGTCCCCGAGCTAGATATTGGAAACAGTTGAGGGAACCAGGCGATTCTAAGCCTGTCGAGGCCATCGCTACCGATCGCTCGGCCATGTGTGCCGTGAACGTGCTCGTCGACGGTGGCAGGGATCGGGATCCGAGAGGCCTTGCATATATTCACACCGAATTAAGTCACCAACACACCGGCTACTCGGCTGGCCACACTCTTTGTGCATCCACGAGCCCTTTCACGCACGCAGTGTCGTCCTGAGCGTTGACCAGCCGGCGGATCGCGCGTGTATGCGCGCGAGCAATCCTGTACGTGTGTAGAAGAACGCGGATCGCCGGGGCGCGGGCGGGAGGCGGCATGTTTGAATTTGGATGGTGGTGGTCTAGCTTTGGCTGGAGAGAGCGGATGAAGAGAGAAAGAGAGACGGTGGGAGCGGCAGAGCGAGAGAGAAGGTAAGTTGCGTGCGTCGCATGGTTTACTTTAAAACGTTCATTGTGGTGTATTTCCTTTCTAGAGGGGATGATACGAGGCTGCCGGGATTTCGATGCTTTCCGCTCGCCTAACCACGGATTTCTGCATTGATTCGCTGCTCAGATTTCTCCTCTCTTGTTTACCTCCATCTACGGAACCTGCCAAAGTGACGAGGAAAAATCTCGCGACCGACTCCCTCTGCAACGTGGATTTTCCAGTCGCCATAGCGCTAAATACGCGCGAACCTGCTCGAGATGGTGGTCGAAGACGAAGCAAAGGAGTCAAGAATTCTTCCCGAAGTTTAGCAATTAAGATCTCGCGTATTTAGTATTAATTATTCGAAACGAGGCGTAGCATCGTTTTCCGACACCCGAAACGCGTTTACCCAGGGGTGTCGAAAAAGGGTGCTCGCGCAGCTGGAGCACGCGTCGCGTCGCGCATTCTAAACCGTGTATTAGGCGAGATTACTTCTTCATTAGCATCACTGAGACTCCCTCCGTCTCGTCCTTTATTCTCCCGTCGGTTTTCATAAAGGCGGTACGTTCAACGGAGACGAGTCTCTTAAGGGCCAATCATCGCTGACCCAAACGAGCGTCCCGAAACGCTCAGCTGCATTCTCGCGACGCGGTAAATTCCGAGAGCTCGACGACCAGTGTTCAGTTTCTTAGACGGTCCTACTCGTAAATCAAAAGAACGAACTTTCGCAGGTTTATTTCTTTACGGCTGGCCGTGAAAAAATGTTCCAGATTGTAGGCGGACCGGGTCGAAAAAACTGCCCTGTTTTGGTCAGAAATTAGTGCGGGCCGGCTAACCTACGGGGGCATAAACACGTAAAACGGAGCCGTTTCCCGGCATGGGAGAGAATAAAAAAAGGAAATGGGAATAGGGAGGTCCGTCCTATTAAAATATACGACACCGTTATTAAAAACAAACCACCGTTAGGCCCTTGATCTAGAAATACACGAAACGGTATCCCGCTTTTTGGGATCCCGTTTCCGCCGTCGCCATTCACCCGCATGCACCACCCTCGACCTTGTAAAAGCATAAAAATCGACCATAATGGCCGGCACTGTTAACCGAAACTGGGTCATTGCCGCCTAAGAAAACTTTCTGACCTTTTTCCTCGTGCTTCGCCGTAAAGCGAGTTTTCCCGTTACCCTCCAGGGGTTCTTGCTCTCTTCTATTGCCTCCTTGTTTCGCTCGTTATCTCTCTTGATCCTCTTCGTTTCGTCGCGGATAATTATTCCGTGCAAATGTCGAACGAAACGAATCGGATCTCAAATTTATCGATACAAGTCTCCTGTAACGCGATTAATTCACTGTAAGATTCTTCGACCGATGTTCGTTCGAAATTAGGCACGGAAGACGCTTGGTTGAGGATGTTTTGGTCACGTATATAATATCGAGCGAAAGGAACGCTCGTCGAGGCAGGCGGACGATACCCGGAAACATAGCTCGCTACTCATAACACGCGTTCGCGGTCCTCGTCCTTGCGGTTTCGAAAAGGTGATCGCCGTGCGTAGCTGCGAGTTCATTGTCAGTTAATCGCGAACCTTCGCGCGTGTTGAGTCAAACTGCTCTGTTCCGTCCGAAATATCGCGTGTTCTTTTATATATCGTTATCGTGTATCGATGTATCGTTATTACACGTAGTATACGACTCTTTATAAACGTGGAACTATGTCCCCGCGGTCGTGGTACGGTCGTGGTACGGTTGTGGTGCGGTCGTGGTACGGTCTGTAACAGTGTTGTGTGTGTGTGTGAGCAGGAAGATGAACCAGGCGACTGGAGAGAGGGAGATTTCAGCAAATGGTGAGTAATTTGACATTTTTTACCTCGAAATCCTTACGTAAATTTGATTGACACGTTGATCATCGATCACGAAAATCTCTGTGCTTAGTCTCGTGAACGTTGACAACCGGTCGCGAAGATTTCCGTTCTGCTGGGCATTTTTCCGTGTAGAAATTCGTAGAAATATTATTTTGTTGCAATATAGGAAAAGTACTATTTCCCAACGTTCAATGGGGGATATAAATTTAGCTTTTTAGTAACAGATTTCATGACGTAGGTCATTTTACTCAGAGCTAAGGGCTAATACTTAATTATATGCCCGGTCTTACGTGGAAGGATAGAGATCAAATAGACGTCGTCAACGTGTTAAGAAAAGAATATTCTGTTATCTCGGTACATTCATTGCTGTTAAATAAGTAACGAATGAAATTGGAATTAAAATAAATTAGGATCACAGAATATTCTTTTTTAAACCCCTTGCCCTGCAATTTAAGATTCAACAGGGTGGTCCCAAAACGTAAACCGAACTGCGAGCCTTCGATGTACCACGGGCGAGGCTCGTGATAATCAGTTTTGGCTGGAAAACCTGACCACGAGCCTCACGCGTAATTGTAGGTCAAAGGGTTAATTCCTGAAAATTCGAAAAAGTAGGGTTGTCACAGAAGTTGACCATTTTCAATCTTTTTATTTAAAATTCTACATTCAACGTCATAACTTCGTCCACTCGACTGCGCGATTTTTACTTTCGATGTACGTTCGATTAGTTTTTCGATAGTTGCTCTAATTCTTCTCTATTTTTCTTTAAATTCATTCCCCATCCGTCGGTCATTTAACGCAATAGTTTCGGTGTTGAGGAAGAACAACGTGCACGCCTAGTAACACCTTGACCTCTGTACACGTTTCCTCTGCCGATGCCGGAAACCCTGGCATTCCTCGGGCCGTGTTTACACGCTCTGCTCTCTGTTCTCGCGTTCTCGTTCATTGCCCCCGGCCAGAGTCGATGCTGCGTCTATTATCGTGCAAAGGACTACGGAATTCTTCGAGTGACGTGCGATGTAAATACTTGAAGCCTTCGACTCTGTCCTCGCTCATCGCGTTGCCCTCTTCCTGCTTCCTCGAGGAGCATAATACATAAATTAACCAGAACCTTCCCGTCCAGAAAAAGCACGTTTCGCGTGGTCGAGCAGCGTCCCTTGCAAGTGATTTGCAAGGGAGAGATCGATCGCCAATAACCCTAAAACGATAGGGTAAAGCAGCCGGTACCTGGACGCCGGAGCCGAACAGTGGGGTGGGAAAAACGGTAAAAACGTAGGAAGTTGGCGTAGCGGGCCTCGCACAGTGACCCACATGCAACGGAAACGAAGCAGAGAGGGACTGAAAAACGGTACCCCGAGGTTCCTCTGACCCGGGGCCTTTTGCTTAAAAAAATCATAAAATCAGGAGACGGGTTAAGGTCCACGGTCGGTCGCACCCCTTCCGAGAAATTCCCATCGAGTTGACTTCTCCACCGCTAAGCCTTTCGACTCGCAGTAAAGTTAATTCAACCCCGGTGGAACGAGGAGCGAAGGAACGACGAAGAAGCTGTCGAGGTGGCAGTAAAAAGGAAGAAGAGGAGCGGAGAAAGAAGCACCGCGAGACGAGGGCCACCGAAGACCACTCCGCAAGGGCCATATAACCCTTAAAAGCGAAGAACACGGCGGAAGGGGTGCTCCGGCCAGAACGACTTGGCATAAATTCATAAAGCACCGCTACGTTATCGTAAAACGTGGCGTGGGTCACCCCTTTTTACCCGTTCCGGATGCTCGCTGGGAAAAGAAACGGTAAAAATCGTAAGTTCGACGGAGGGAAAAAGCGTGTTCGCCCCTGTTACGCAGAAAAGCCGTTGTTTTTTCGTCGGATGGAGACTGTAAATCTTCCTCCTGCACTTCTCGCGAGGCTGCAGGGATTTTTCGGGCTTTTTCCGCCATTTTTTCGCATCTCGGCTACCGTCCGAGAATATGATTCGTCGAAAACGGAGAAATTGTCTCGGCTAGGTGTTTCGTTTCGAGAGGATCGGGAGAACGGAAGAAATACGTCACGGGACGGGGTGGGAAACGGGAAAATGCGAAAGGGCCGGTGGTTGAACGAGTTGTGCGCCACTTGGCTATCCAAACAGTCAGAGAAATCGTAAATTTTCACGCGAACCCGTTATGCGTGCTCCTTTTACAGTGGACCCCCACGAGCGAGTCTAACCGGTCCGGGCCGCGAAACTGGATAATTTACAGGGACGAATGGTTTTCTGGGGTTGTGTACCGTTTGCGAACGAGAGTAGGCAAGGGTTGCTCGGGGCCAGCGCCCTCCAATTAACGAAATAACTCTTTATTGGTCTATTATTAGTCAGACTCGCACGCCTTCACGGTTTCCAAAACCCTTCCTTTGATTCTTCTTCAGGTCTGTAGTGCCACTTGCTGGTGCCCCATCTCCAAAATCCGAACAGGACACGGGTAAGATCTTGTTCGAATTATCCACGACGATTCCCAAATTTTTACCTTCCTTATTTTTCCACGTTTGTATCGAATCTCCGACAGGGAATCCCGATATTATTAGGCAGGAATTGGCACAGCGGATTTTTGTGGGATCGCGAGCAATGCAGGGGTGCAATAACTGTCTATAAATTTCCAATATTACGAACGGAGTTTTGCACGCTTTACTTTTAATCCATACACGCGTTACTTTTACATCGCGCGAAGAAAATGTACATACATTGTTAATCCTAATCCTGGGATAATCGTCGCGATTATACTAACGAGCAATGATCAATCGATTTGCAATTACAATTTTATTCTTTGAAATACCTTTAGTTCATAACAACGACAGGTCACTGATACAGTCTGCTTATTTGTAAAACGAGCCCTTATTAGTTGTCAGGTGTGCGTGTACATGTATGTCAGCACTTATCTAGTTACAATATAGTCTACGTGCGAAATACAATTACACTTTTACCGACAGTGGTAAAGCGACAAAATAATTTTCTCGTATTTTCCATTTTCCAAAACAAAACGCCGTACCCGCGTTGGAATTAAAATTTGGACGAAGAGGTAACGTTCCATATAAACGATATTTTCCTTCGAATATCTCGTATAAAGCCCGTTTTTGTTCCCACTGAAATTTTTCAAAAGACGACGAATACGCAAAAATTGGCGAATAGTCGATAGGAATAGTGAAAAGAAAACAGCGAAATATTTGACACGGATTTCTTCGAAACCCCGCATGCTTGTACACCAGTCGCGAGGTATGTTACCCTGCCCCGCGATACGTTTACTCGAAAGCGTCGAAGACGGGAAAAATTCGAAATGCAAGTGGGAATTCAAAATTTCTAGAATCCGTGCTCCCGAATAGCGGGCATTTTGCACGGTTTTAATCCCGACCTTTTTCACTTTCCTGCAAGAGCACGGGGCTGATTGCACCAACCCTGGATCGCGAGGTTTTCCATTCTTCGTAGACCGAAGTTTTACGAGACGACCGATATTCGTAGCTCGAGGTGGTCAGGAAACTGGACTACCGTGCGGTGTTTCCTCGTTGGATTGCCTCTAAAGGTAACAACCCTCTATAGGGAACCCTTACCGGAATCTGGAACGCTTCTTCTTTAACCGGTGCTCCGGTATCGGCGAATGTCTCTTAAACTGCAAACGGCCAATTCGCATTCTATTTGCATTCGGCTCTGCCCGTCGATAATGTCTCCGTTGTGACGTTACAGCGACAGCAATGGCCCCGTGGCACAATGCGAGTGTCTCAACTGCGTCGTAATGCGCCCCCCCTGGTCGGACAGGGGCCACGGAAAATGTGGGCCGTCATAAAAGTTGCGGAATCTACGGGCGAGGAAAATATCGACATCCCCGATTGCCGGATCGGTAGAGAAAATTGCGACCAGTATTGTTTCGCGGTGATCTATTGTGCACGGTTGTTTGCCGGAACAAGATCTGGTTACTGGTGTCCATTTTTGCAGAAGCACGCAATATCGCGAGATATTGTAACCTTTATTGGGGTAGTGTTCATTCGCGTTATCGTATCGGGTTTGGCAAATGTCGAGGGAGACAATAGCTTATTACTAGCCAATTCGCTGCGTTTATCTTCAGAAATCAGGAGAATTCTTCCTACTTCACCCCTGCGTCTGGAAAATATTTCGGGGGTGTCGAGAGTTGGGTGTAAACTCGTTCTACGTTATTCTACCTAATTTATCGCTTTACCTCTGCTAGCCATGTCCTAATTAGCACAAAACACGTTATGTTAGAAGGTTATTCGTAATTTTTGTCGAATTACTTAGAACAATACGACTATGTGCCTCTACCAAGTCGTGGGTTCTACTTTGCTTCCTCCTGTCGAGTATTCGATACGTTTGTATAGCGTGGACATGGATGTCGCCATCCATCGTTCTCTTCGTTAATTAGCTGCTGTTAGTGCACATAGGACAGACAGTAAAAGAGGAAAGACGGTCACCAGTGAAATAAACGTTACATCGTATAATAGAAACAACATAGTAAATATAGCAAATTATACAGAGATTTTTCAATTTCGCTTTTAGAATCCGTATCATACTTTATGTATCGCATTGCCTATCGCATCGTGTGATTAGGCCGCCTATCAAATTGAAAACACGCTTCGTAACAACGTCATAAATGTCGCGATTATGGCAATTGTAGAGCAATTAGCCGTCCTTCAGTTCCTACAAATATAGTTCCTACGAATTGAGCTATACAGATTCGAGATTAGCGATTTATACGTCTCTATAGGTTCAGAACAGGTTATATGTATGTACGTGTTCATACGCGTATATCTGATTCGCGTAATTGGAGTATTCCATTCTTCTAACAGAGAGTAGCATCGTTATCTTGCAATCGCGATACTTTGATCCACGGACAAATAGGAAGATTTAGCGGATCGATGGTTGAATGAGTTAAACAACGATAGATCGGATGAAAATTCGGCAATGGAATCGATGGATCATCCGTGAAAGAAGACTGACCAGTGTCGAAACTAGTAATTTCGTGAAGCTGAGGAGAAAAATTGCTTAATTCGTTTTATAGCGTAGACTACCTGACTGGGATGAAATTTTTAAGGTATCCGTAATTTTTCCTGCCCCGAGCGCAGGATCGTGCGAAGAAATCGGGTGAAAATTCGGTTGGATCGGCGAATGGAAGATCGAGGGTAGAAATGGAGCGTGTGGAAGAACGATCGATCGGCAGGTATAGGTGTTTTGCACGGTGCGAGAACCGCGTCGTCCCCTATCGAACGATCTCCTTGGACTACTCTGCTAGGCAGAGCGTAGGGGGCGGTGTCGGGGGTAATACTTGACTGACGGTTTTATTTGAAGTCAGCTCGAATTACGAGATCGATGGACGCAGTTAGCAGAGGCACGAGGGTGAAAAGCTCAGGTCGAAGGAGATTTAATACGATCAGCAGCGCGCGAGTATCGGGCCCCTTCACCCCTTGCACAACGTTCTGGACTTCATCGTCCAGGTGCCTCGTTGTCATGCACTCCCTTGTACGTGTACCGTATCGACGGGGGTGGAGGGGGCCGGGGGTTATGTCGCAGGCCGCGCGGACGTTCATTAGCGGCTGCACAGGGTGGATCTCGGAATTCGTGTAGCAAGGCCTCGCTCGCGCGGGGTGGAAACGAGCGCACGAGAGCAAGGAACGAGAGGAAGTTGGACGAGGAGGTGGAGTACACTCCACTCGACGGAGAGTTAATCCACGTGTGAAATTCGAGCGACCTCTGACCCCTACAAGTGCCTCTCTTTCTCGTTCTCCCGTTTGCCCGCGCACCGTCTCTCTCACTCTCTCACTCTCTCTCTCTAGCGCGCGCGTCAATCCTCTCCGCGCCGTTTTCTTTTTCTGTCTGATTCTAGCGCGATCGCGGCGACTCGCGTCCTCTTTGTCGGCCGATCGGGCACGGAGGAATGCTTTCTCGCGCGAAATCTGTGCCGGGGAATTTTTTTCAGACACGGGCAAATTAAGCTGGAACCTTTTTGCTGAAACGAACTTCTTGCCGATGATAGATCGGGCCGCGTGGATAGTCGATAGGTGGAATGTCCAAGCTGGCAAATTGGAATATCGGTTGCAAATTCTCGAGGCATAAAACAGACTCTGTATTTTATTTTCTTCCACAAGAAAAATTCGCACCGACGTCGTTGAAAATTCCAAGCCCCGGTGCTCGGTTCGGGTGTAATTTGTCAGAATCTTGGAGCGATCTGTAAGAGACTCTGCAGGTTTCCCGCGGGCAGGATCAGTGGCTCGGGTGATCTCGGTCGATTATGCTCGGCGTACTCGAGATCGGTCCGTGAATCGGCTAGCATTCTCGGGGAAGTCTCGTAACTCGCGTCCATGACGCGTTTACGAGGACGCCGGAAGACCCCTGGACAGTCGCGGGAGGTGGTCGGATCTCGGTGCGAAACGGGGTCCATTGTTGGCCGCATTGTGCGCCATAAGTAGATGCGAGACCCTCGGAGTTTCACAGCTTCCGAGGAAAGCTCGGAGAATTCGTCTGGGTCTTCGGGTGCTGGAGAAAAATGGTCTACAAATCGTCGAGCTCCTCCGATCACAGAGGGTGTCGTCGTTTAATTCGCGACACCCGATTCGTCTTATCGATATCGTCGGCCTGTTCTCGTAGTATCGTCTAACCACGATTCCGAGGCAATCCCTGGAGCTCGGGAAGTTTTGTAAATTTTGGGCAAGTTTCGGGAAAATTTTGGGAGAAATCGGGATAAATAGCAGGGGCGTAATTCGCGCGGGAAAGTTGGCGCGTAAAGTGTGGCGTAAGGGAGACGAAGGATCGCGTTGGACGGTTGGAAGCGATTCTGGAAGGAAACCAGGACAGGGATACCGCTGGTAACCGGCGCGGAGCAGTCGGTTAGCTTATTGGGAAGCCGATATCTGGCCGCAGGGAGGTTAGAGAAGGCTGGGATGGCGAGTGGAGGAGACTCGTTCGACTGTATCCAAGAGGAGGACGGGTGCGGAGTATTGGCTCCCGAAACTAGGGAATACCGAGGAAACGAGTTGTGTCGTATAACGGGGTTGTTCGTTCTCTCTCCGTCGCGATAAAAGTGTGGGCCGGTTTTCGCGTAGGATACACGGAGTATCGTATCCCCGGCTTTCTCCCTTTCTCCTTTCTCCAGTGGCACCCCTCGCGCGCGACCGCCCACACCCTCCGATCCATATATTTAAAACAAATGCTATCTGATGCGGCGCCGCTTTGTGGAGGCAAGATGAGACCAAGCTCCATCCCTTCGCTCTCTCTTCGCTCTTTCCCACGCCTCTATTCTCTTTCGGCCGCCTCTGTCGCTGAAGCAGGGGTGCTTCCTGCACGCCCCAAGTGCTTCCTGTTCGCTGCATCCCACGCGTCCTGGACCCGCACGAACCGCCAGACACGGCTTCCTCTCTTTCCGCGTCGCGGAAATTCCGCGCCTGGTCTTCCAGCCACCGATCCGCCTGCAGACAGGCTTGTAATTTAATCGACGTCACGCCAGACGTATGCTCGTTTCGTCGCTCTGTCCGCGTGTCGCGGTACCTCTGCCAAGAGTTTGCCAGTGCCCTTATTACGCCACGCGATGCTTCCTAAGTTGTCGAAATAATTCACGTTCGACGCGGATGGGGATGAGGTTTGACAGAAATTAATCAACGCAGTCCGCGCGACTCGCGAGGATCCTTTGTCGCCGATGATCGCGGCTGAGTTGGGCAAGTTTGAGGATCGCTGAGGATTCGTGAGAGCGTAGGTGTCGCGGGTCTATCAGCCAATACGCGAGGGTTCTCCTATCTCCGCCAGTAAATCCGGCCGTAAGTTAAACTATTGGGGAATCGAGGCGGTTCTCCCGACGCTTCCAGCCGCGTACTCGCTTCCAGTAGGGTCGCGGAAGATCCTCTAGAATCAGGTTTACGTATATCTGCTTGCCTATCATCTCCATCACCATAGATTGCCCATAAAGAACCCCGGCAATCCGTGGTTATACGCGGCGAGGGCACCGTCGACTTTATCCACCTCTCGATCCTTCGATCGAAACTTTCTCTACGCTCCGTATCGACCCGCTGTCTCTTTCTTTCCCTCGCTGCAATGATTTCGTAGCTCCATTGACTTTTTAGCCTCTCCGCTCCCGCCACGATAAGATTATTCCGCGGCGTTAACGACCAACCTTCGGCTCCAGGTGTCTCTGATCACCGAGCCTTGCCAGCATTCCTGTCAATCCTCCAGGATCTAGGGTTACCGTCATCCTATATCGCAACCATATCGCAACGCGAGCTCGCCTACTCTCGCGATCTGCATTCTGTCGTGCACATCAGAGAAACATTCGAGACATCTTTCTGGTACGCGTAGGTTCGAGTAACTTCGTATCCACCATTCTACGCTGGTTTCGTTCCACGCGCCCTGGAGAAGCTCTCCAGCTAGGAGTACTAAAGTTGACAGTGTCTTGCTTGGAGTCTTCCGATAAGGGAAACCGAACATGGTCGAAATTAGCGATTTAACTGGTTTCCAAGTCAGAATTGAAATTAGTAATTTCGATAATTTCCAAATCAGGATCGAAATTGGTAATTGAAGTAATTTCCAAATCAGGACAATCTACGCTAGTTTCGTTCAACGCGTACTGAAGAAGCTCTCTAGTTAGGAGTACCAAGGTTGACAGAGCTGTGCGTGGAGTCTTCCGATGAGGGAAACTGAACAGGGTTGAAATTAGCAATTTAAGTAATTTCCAAATCAGGGTCCAGATCAGTATCCTCCCTCCGAGTCGATTTTTCTCGAGTTTCCATCGGTATCTGATCGGTGGAGAAAAGACGACTCTAAATCTTGGTGCGCGTTGGTGGAAGAAGAAAGCGATGGACGATGATCGACGGAACGTGGGTGACGGCTCGACGCCCGGAGTCTGACCCTGCTGCAGGGGTGCCTGTCGCACAAAACAGAGTCTTTAGGTCTCCTTAGCACGTCCAGCGGGTCCTGTAACACGGAAAGGAAGCGTGACGGACGCGGGACTGCCGGACACGCTGCCATAAACGCATTACAGCCGGAACGAATCGTCTCTGTTAGCCTCGAAATTGGGGGAAACTCTCTCGTGCACCGTCGCGCGACGTCCCTGCCTCGCTCCCTCTCATTGTCGTGGAACGGCTCGGATAAATGGCCGAAATTTGCGACGATGACCGTGCAAGCACCGAACGAGATAAAGGAGGCGCGGTCTGAACGAGTAAATATATGGACGGCTCGTTGATAGCCTCTAGAGGGGCTCGCAACTCTGTTTCCCTTTTGCTTCTGCTCCTGCAGGTGGAACGCCAATCACTGATACAGTATTATAGCAACGAGCAGGTGATCCAGAGACTCGTTCCTCGTGATCCATACTTCGGGTGCATGCAAAGTTTATATTTCAAATTACCAGGATTCTTCCTATCACAGAATTTTGATTATCTCGAGATCGAGGCATAAATGCGTTTAACCCTTTCGCTACTAGGGGTGATTATAGTCACTGGCCACAAAAATGGAGTAAAAATTAAGACAAGTGCTACCGTTCCTCTTCGCAGAGAATTGCAAGTATTATCGCGATGGTCAATCTTTCTTCTCTTCTTTTTCTTTTAAAAGACTTGGTCTCGAATGTTAAAGACTTCACGATCCTAATGTTTCCATCATTGACACGATGAGAGAGTCTTCGCAGCCATACTCGCCGTAGCGAAAAGGTTAATAATTGGATTACAGAACACTAAGAACGCAACGTGGGACGTTATTTTTAGATAAACAAATTACAAACCGATCAATGACCTGTGCAGGGTATTATTCCAGAATTACAGATACGAAGAACGTAACGTGGGGTGGTATTTTTAGAAAAACAAATTACAAACTGGTCAATGACTTGTATTGACAAAACAAATCCAAAATCAGCTGATACAGTTATAAAACTTTCGCGCAGACCCGATATTCCTTCGATAAAAGAAGGAACACGTAGCTTCCACTTTTCTGTAAGCCGAAGACAAAATGAAACCTGTTTTTGGTATCCCATGATAATATTTCTCGTAATTGTCACGAATTTATTATTTATATTTCCTTACAAGTGTCACTGTACTGTCTTATAGAAGACAAACAATGGATCTCTACTGATCTATGGCGTCCATCTTTCGTTTCTTCGACGCATCTTTCGCGGCTCCAGGAAAATTGTTTACTCGGAGATTATTCTTCGCAGGTTTAAGATTCGCGAGACGAAAATAGGGGATCATCCGCCGGTCTTTTTTTAAATTCCAACGACGTAAATTCGAACGCTCTGGTTCGTGGAGCGATCGCGAAGTCGTTTCGGGAAGTGGTAACGGCAGCTGCGGCCCTGTCAAAGGCACACGGTCAGCAAGGAGCAAAATCCTAAGAGAATACAATTGAGGTTTCGGAGGATGGGTGAAGAGGGAGCTGAAGGGGCGTACTGTTGGCTCCATAAACACCCGCAAAACCCGACCTCCCAGCCGCCTCGAGGAATGTCTCTATTGCGGATGACTGATGGTCCAGAATTTGCTCACGATTAGGTTCTCTGCTCCCATTGGATTAGCCCTGTCACTCCCTCTTACGCGAATTTTTTGATCCCAGTCATATCTTTGCCAATTAAGAAATTTCGTTTCTTGGAACGTGGCCGAAATTGCCATAATTGCGACTTCTGATTATCTTACGGAACTTCCTGTTTGTCTAGACGTGTGCTATGTTTACGCACGTATACGCGCGTGTGTGTCTTTCCTCTTCTGGCGTGAAGCCTAGAATAGCGGATAGAGACTGTATTTCAACTACCCTTGGCAGAAAAATTGTTGCCAAACAGGGTACTACGAAAATATTACAAATTATTACAATTTTCCACGAATAAAGAGCCACGTAGGCACAAATTGGGGTGTCAAATCGGTTTGATGGGAAGCGGAGATGAAATAAGAGAGGAATTGAAACGTTTCGTGTATTATCGAGGAGAAAAATAGGAAATACAGTTATCAGAGTCTCGGATAGGGGATGAACCGATAACCTAAACGATTGGTCGGTGACGAGACGAATCCCCGTGACATCGGTGTTCCTTCGAGGCCGTAATTTTTGTCGAAAGAAGCGGGACCTCGAGGATGTCCAAGGAGACAAATTCCAGAACGAACGACCCCCTGCGAGTTTCGAGGTCGAGCTGCGGGGGGTTGGCAGCCATAATGAGCCGACGCTCCTCGAAAGCGTCTCCGACGACGCATCCCCTTTTTTCTCTCGCTTTAGGCGAGCCGGCTGCCAGGAACCGATACCCCACCGTGTCGATAACGCTTCTCCCTTTGTTCGTCGAATTTGTATTTTTAAGTGTCGACCCACCGTTTGGCAAGCACGAGGTTTCCTCGCGCGGACTCTGAGGTTTCGTCCCGGCGCAGCTTCCGACCTACGAATCCTTCCGGTAGTAGCCCTATCCCTCTCTTTCTTTCTCATTCTTGTACCCATGGTCTTGCAGAATAACAGAAAGAGAGAGAACGAGAGAGGGGGGAGGAGAGAGAAGTGGTTGCTTTTTGAGGGAAGATTCGGAAGTTGCGGCTTTTCCCGAGACCTCTCGAGTTCGAAATTAACGGCAATATTGAGAATCTGAAATTTTTCTGCGATTCGAAATTGCGTAATTCCGTGGATGTCGAAGATAGAAAAATGTAGACATATGCTTGTCACACGTCTGTCACAAATTTAACCCTTATCGGTCGTAAGTCACTCCTCACGTGACAACGGTACTTTGTCGCTGAAATTTTTCGCATATTTGCGGAAATCAGCTACATCCTATTGAGAATCACGTATGAAAAGCTAGCGTCCAATTAGGATTAAGTAAATATTACTCGCATGAATCGCGAACGAGCTCTCATAACGTAAACACGATTCCAAGTCTATCTTATATCGTAATTAAATATAATTTCCAGGAAAGGACGTAATTTTTATGCCACAGCCTGGGCTATCATATCCTGTCGTTTTATTAGCTGATAGTAAAGATTCGAAAATTTTTGTCATAGTCCAGAGAATTATAAGACCGTTCCAAATTCGAGATACATTGGCTCGTCGTTTACCTCGATCCAAACAGCGATGACACAAGCTCCTGGTCTAAAAATATGGAAACCAGAATAGCCCAGGCTGCGGCAGCAGTGCGGTACTCCGCTGGTGGATGAAGTTTAACACGAAAATAACTTGTTCCAAGGAAGTGTTACTTCCCCGACAAACTAAATCCCGAAACAAACAAGCCTGCAGACGAGCAAAACGTTCCCATGCTTGGCGAAAATTAGGCGTCTTCGTGGAAAGAATCTTCCGAGAGTCGTCTCCCGGCTCCTCGAGGACCCGACCAAACGTTTCAATATTCCGCCCAGAAGCTTCTCTTACGCGACAATTTAGCCAACAATGGTCAGCAGGTCAGCCCACGACGGTCGGTCCACATTCAGCCGAATCTTTCGGCAATTTGTTCGGGTTTTTAGACTCGGTCTGCCCGTTTTCTCCCGCCTCGACGTTTTCGCCGCGCAACAAAGCTCCACGCTCTCGGTTCCGCTTCCTTTCCCATGAAAGCTGTCGACTTCTGTGTAATCAAACGCGACACGCCCCCTCGGTGCTCTTTACTCGGCCAAAGATTAACGCGCCAACGAAATCCGCCGATGAACTATGCCGAGCTTGCGAGCATTCGAAACGCGTTAGGGAATCCGCTTGGTGTACCTGCTTCCGTGATAGAAACTGGGACGGATCCTTTGTCGAGAAGCTTCCATGATTCTTCGCGATTTTGCTGTTTCACCGTTTGCCAACTGACCACCGATGTCGTCTTCCGTCTTCTCGTTTATTCCGCGCGAGATTAAAAATAAACAGGGACTAGGAATAGTCGCTTGGCGGAGAAATGCTACAGAACGCAGGATATTTTCGATAGTTTTGATAAATGATCCAGGTTGGGAGGATACTCTTCGCGTACAGATACGATAGGATTAGAAGATGGTCGGGAGAATCTAGGATGACGAGAGTTCGACGGAAAATTCGCAATTAGGAAGCGATTCTACTGGTGGGAATATTCCTCTCTGGAGCAGAACCTCGTCAGACTCGGACAGGACGATTCGAGCTAGCTTCCATTCCAACATCAAAGACAACGAACCGTGGAACAACAATTTTTTCCATCGCTCTCGTCTCCGTTTCCCATTACACTCGTATCATCGCGTGCACCGAATAAAATTCTAGGTTGCATACGCAAGAAACGGGCATGCATCGGATAGACGGGGCGGCAGAGGGGGAGGGAAAGA